>NC_134488.1:38191254-38250663 GCF_040206685.1 Ascaphus truei | reverse complement strand
TGTTTTTAAAAGGACATAAAAGACTGTTCACATAAATAGACTGTTGTCTATTGTTGACATAGAATGAATTTGTGGAAACAGACTAATCTTTTCTATATAAAAAAAAAGTGTGTGTGTGTACCGAGCACGTGCATTTAAGTGAAACTTCTTTGTCTTTTGTCAATGTTTTGTCACAGAAATTGAATTTTTGATGTTGATGTTTTAATTAAAATCAAAACATAATTTCAGTGACAAAACACAAAGAAATTCGACTTATAACATCCGTGCTCGGCACACACTCCGTTTTAGCTATTTGCACTTCTATATTTATACTAACTGTGAATTCCTCGTGTGTGTGTGTCTGTGTGCTACACTGTGTGTGTGTGTGTGTGTGGTGTCTCCGTGTCTCTGTGTGTGGTGTCTCCGTCTCCCAAGTGTGGGGTTGCAGCTGCTCATGCGCACCGAGTCAGCAGCTGCTGCGCATGCGCGCCGTGCTACTTATGCGCATATGTGAGAGCGGGGTGGTGCATCTGCGCATGCGTGGCTGCCGGACTCTTGATGGAGTTACCAGTTTGCTCTACGCATACGCTGGAGTCGCACGTTTGCGTAGACTACCACCGCTTCAACTCTTTATATCTACACCAACGCGCATGCTCTGATATTCATAACCTTGAGCACATGCGCAGGCATGCCCTTCTATTACCAGTTTCATTTCAAAGCAGAAACAAAAAACAGCGCAAAAAAAACGCAAATGGTGAAGTAATCAAAGTGTCATTAACAATACAATTAGGGTAAATAATCTGCGTACATCAATAAGTAAGAACATGAGCATTCAGTGTGACAAGCACACAATTACCAGTCGGCAAAACTCAAGGCTGGAGCCAGGAACGAATCCCTCTGGTAAGTGGCCCACTCGGTTCTTCACGAGTAGAAATCACCCCATTCAGTCATGGGAAAACCGTCTCATCAAGGAAAGCCTCCCACGTCAGATGGTTTCAAAGTTCCAAAAAGTCTGCTAATGAGGCAGATAATAACTGCATATACAGCACCAGTGCGGGCATACAAAGAAAGGATAACCACATGCGACACTGCAGGTAAGCTCAACGAACCGGCACAGTCTCCGCTGGGAGCAGTCACTCCTTCGTGCCGCGTCGCAGGTGTGGTTTAAGCCGGCAGTGAGATACGCACACAGTGAGTGGAACAGGTACTCAGGAAGCCAGCAGAGTATCGGCTATGGAGCGGTCACTCCACCGCGAGACGTCACGTTACACGTCACAGGGGCGGAGTAAGTCGGCAGAGTACTGCAGTGGAGCAATAACACTTGAGGTGGACTGAACAATAAGTGCACTGTCATAAAATAGTTATCCTATGCGTTTCGTAGTGTTGACGCTGCTTCATCAGGGATACACACATTATTTCCCAGTGGCACTAAATACCTGACATGCTTCCCCCATTGATTGGCTAATTAGCCTACAACAGCCAATTGGGTCAGCAGAATGGCAGTCAGTGTCAGCTGGAAAATAATTACATTTAAACACCAAACAGTTTGTTTAATAATATATCAAAAATACATAAAATCTAAAATAGAATCTAAGATAAAATCTGAAATAAAATCTGTGAATAAAAGAAACACTTATTAGTAAACAGAATACTCATAGGCAGTAGTATTGGGATAATAAACAATACAGAGTAAACAGAGAGTGGGTATAGAAAGATTGGAGATATTCAATAAAGAGCCCAGACATCCACATCTTCATTTAAACCTTCAGGTGATAGTGTATCTAATTTATGAATCCAGAAGGTCTCTAGAGCTGAAAGGTTTTTTACCCTATCACCTCCCCTCTGGTTTCATGGTATATGTTGAATTCCTTTAAAGGTCAGAAATGAGGGGTCCTTTCTATGATGTGTCATTATATGGCGAGATACGCTATGCTTTTCGAAGCCATTTTTAATATTTCTGATATGTTCTTGGATTGGTACCTTAAGACTGCGCTTGATCCTTAGACAGGTCTGCAACCCTGCTTTTCAAAATTTTCACCTAGCATACAGTGCTTCCACTGAAGCAAGGAAGTCTGGAAAATTACATGCAAATGAGCACACAGTGTCACCTTTTGCTTCAAATCCATTTTGACATGGACCCTTATACACTTGATTGTGCTGCTGCTGCCCTAGTGTAATGAAATAACAAATGTGCTTCTAATACAGACAAGGCTTGTAATTGATTTATTTAATTATATTATTTTGAGTGATTGTATCCTAATATCAATTATTAATTACATTCTCCAGTTTGGACTCAATTTGTCCTACGTCCGGTCCCAATCAAAGCCAAAGGCGCTTCCTAAATAATTCCCCAGCCCATGAATGCACTTATACAAACAATTTGCAACTTCGGTGAATATGTCAATTTAGTTTATGTTATAAGCAAACACATAAGTGTCCTCACATATTGATATTTAATTTTGTCATTCAATAGGTATTGTGCATGGACCCGAAGAAAGAAAATAAAGTGGCATTTATTGATTATACAGTGTTTCAACACTTTGAAAGTTCTGGTTGGGCATTCATTTAAAATGGTGGAATTGTGTAATATCAAATACATATATCAGTGGTAGATTTCCCATTAGGTTCGATAGGCCCAAAGCTAGGGGGGCAAAATGTGGTGGCAGCAATTGTTTTTTCCCCATAAAAAGAGGCCCCACTCTCTTCCCCACTAATTGCCGGGGAGAGCGAGGGGCCTCTGTAAAGGTCTCTTAACTTCTCCTTCATGTCACCCTCCTCCCTCTCTAGCATCGCAGCGTTAAATGACGCTGTGACATCACATAGCGACACGTTGCCATGGCAACATGATGTCACATGGCATCGCATGTCATGGAAACGTGTCCTAATTCCACGCCGCGACGCTGCATAAGGAGGAGGGCAGCGCTGCATAAGGAGGCAGCTCAGGCGGAAAAAAATTAAGTATCTATGGGCGGCAACATTTAACTCCGCCACTTATATTCTTATTTTATTTCCTCTCTGCTCGTTATTTATAGGTTTAAAAAAAATACGCTTTCAGAATCATATAATTAATCATCCCTATCCTTGCGTCCTTTAACATAAACAATGTCTTCATAATCTACCAAATCTCTGCCCTTTTGCTGGGTAGCACATCCATATTCTCAATGACGTACCCTGCATCCCTGAGAGCCACTCATAAAAAATTCTCATCAAAAGGTCAGGTAAGCATATAATATGTTACATTAAAAAACCCAAAGAGTAACAGGTGACCCCAATATTCAGTAGTGTTGCAAATTTTCTCAGGTTGCTCCTGTAACCATCCTTATCTCTACTAATAACAGTAGGATCCAAAGGCTGAGCACACAGTCCACTTGTGGCAAGATGACCGGGTCTAGAGGATTGTCTTTAGAAACATTCCATTTTACAAATTGTTTGACGACTCTTCTTACTTTGTCTTCCTTTACCTGCCATTCCTCTCTGAAATTAAAAGCAAAATACTATTATTAGTGTCTGAATACAGCACAACTCCGATAGTCCAACATTCTATTGTCCGGAACTCATGATAGTCCATAATATGACGGCTCACTCAGTACCCGGATGAGTCTTTTGCTGCTTTACATTGTGTTCCACCATTTTCTATTCTCCTGAACATAATATCGCTATATAATGGTTTGTAACGTGAGCAGAGGAAAAAGAGGTGCAAAAAGAAAGCATGTAACCTTGACAATACATCAAAAATTGGCTTGAAAAAAGCAAGAGTCAAAGTGTTAATTTGAATAAGTTCAACATTGTACATGACCCAATCTATGATATTAGGAAGCAGAAGGACCAATTGTGAGTATTTCTAGCTGAATCAGATTCCACCAGAAGTGCTGATACTGTATGCGACAAACGTTGAAAAAGCCAAAGTTGTCTCAATTAGATTCTGTTTTGTATAAGTGGTTTACGATTAAGCGGTCAGAAGGAAAATCAATAACAGGGCCTTTAGCAATTGAAAAAGCGATAGAGTGTACTTTTCCTGAAGGGAAGCTACGTAATTTTAAAGAGCGTCATGGCACCCGTACGCGTGATATTTGCGGAGAGCAAAAGATCTGCTGATAGTGAGGCTGCAGAGAAGTACAGCAAGGTTTTCGATACTTTAGTTAAGGAACATCATTTTTTGCCTTGCCAAAGCTGATGAAATTTATGGCATTGTTGTCCCAACAGCCCTTTATTTGATGAAGCTGAAAAAACTGCTTGTGGATTCAAGATGAATAAGGACAGGCTCACGGTTCTTGTTTCGGGTAATGCTTCTTTAGTGCACTTTATTTTCAGTTACAGGTGCACTTAAATACTGGTTTTTGTTATATATTTGTTTTGAACCTCTTTTCTGGTTGGTTCTGAATGACCAACTACTGTAAATGCTGTATTCACTGAGTGGCTCGTTAAGCCAGCCAATCTGTTATAAGGTTTCAAAAATATGTTTGGTTCATGTACAGTAAATTGAAACTTTTTGTTATTGGTAAATTAAAGAAGAATAGGGCTTTTAAAGGTATCACACAGGTGCCTGTTATCAATAATATGATGCCCAAACAAATGCTTGGATGAATGCAGAGCTCTTCAAAAACAAAGCATGCCTTATAATAGCAAGGCTATTCTTTTATTAGATCAATGTGGGGCTCGTCCTCTTCCAGCAAACGTCCAATCATTAATAAAGACAATGGATCAAGGTATGATTTAGACGTTCAAGACTATTCGTGCGCAAATTAGTGAATTCTGATTGTAGCGTACAAGAGTTTCAGACTTCATTCAATATTAAAGATATTATTTATGCAGCAGGTTTATCATGGAAAGATGTAAAAAAAAAAAAGAGTGTAACTGCATAGAGCCTAGCGTAAATGATGGCCAAGTGTTACTTTTGGAGACTATTCTTCAGATGAGGAAGAGTTTGAGAGCTTTAATGTTTTGGAACGCTCTTTTAATAACATTTTCCAAATTAATGACAATACTCCTGCTGAGAATCTGGTCAGCAAACTTACAGAGGAGGAGAGGGGCAATTACAGATAACCATATCCCAGTGTTTGAAGTTTAAAGTGATGAACACATTGGGGCTTATGCAGAGAGGTAAGGATAATCTCGCCAGGTTTGTGGCAAAAATGTCAGCATTTAAAGAGTAAGTGGTGAGAACTTGGCGGACCAAGTAAAATTCGCCAGACGGGTGGCGAGAAGCGTAATTTCGCCATTGCAAAAACACGCACGATTCCAGTAACTCCGATGCGCATGTACGCGCCAATCGGAGCTACTATATGGCGCGTTCGGGTGAAATTTTGCCCGCCACCAAAAGTTGGCTGTATTGTGGCTAGATACCGCGCGCCTCAGAATGGCGGGTTTCACGCCAAGTGAAACTCGCCTACTTAACAATTTAATGCACACCGCACTACCGGAGTACCCTGCATAGGAACCAATTAAATGCCAATCCTGTGGCGGATTTAAGCCTTTCCGGTACTTACCTCTCTGCATAAGCCCCTTTGTGTCATTAATCCTGAGATTTAAAACAAATACTGCACATATTACCTGCTCTCTTCCCTTTGTGAAGTATGCAGCTGGTAAAATGATTCACCATAGATTTATGGAGAACCAAGAACAATGAATGCACTCCTACCAATTGGGCTAAAATACATTAGTGAAATGTTTACTTTTAGAACCAAAGTCTGTGTAACAAAGGAGTCATTTGGTTGCTTCTTTTGATCAAAACATGATACAAGCCTGCCAACCTTGTCAAGGTAGACTCAGTTTACCAGCTACCTACAGTACACTGAAAACCAAGTAAATAATATTATTATTATTATTATTATTATTGTTGAAGTATTCAAACTATATACTTATTACTTTATATGTTATGTCAATTGGATGTAGCATTGGGCACCACTGTCTTTTGGTGTGGGTGTGGGTGTGGGTGTGGGTGTGGGTGTGGGTGGGTGTGTGTGTGTGTGTGTGTGTGTGTGTGTGTGTGTGTGTGTGTGTGTGTGTGTGTGTGTGTGTGTGTGTGTGTGTGTGTGTGTGTGTGTGTGTGTGTGTGTGTGTGTACTTATTAAGGTTATGGTGGGTAAAAATAGTGACAAAAAAAGCAACTATAAATGTTCCTGTATATTCATTTGCATGTCTTAGACAGGTCTGCAACCCTGTCTTTCACCATTATCACCCAGCACACAGCATTTCCACTGCAGCAAGGGATTGTAGGAAATGACATGCAAATGAGCACACAGTGCCACCTTTTATCTCAAGCTCACATTACATGAGCAACCCTTAGCCAATACATGCTGCTTTAGACACAAGCCCTTGCTTAAAAGCAGACCCCTGAGGAAGGTCCTATACAGGACCGAAACGTTGGATTTGTTTGTGCCTGTTGTATTTTCAATACAATTTTTTTGCATCATAACTTGAGTCTTTTGTTGTGTGTGTGTGTGTGTGTGTGTATGTATATGTTATATATATATATATATATATATATATATATATATATATATATATATATATATATAAAGATAACAGCAGGCACTTCAAAGGCTCCAAAGAAATAGGTGCTTGTTCAACAAAAATAACAGGAAACCAGGTGTCCCACCAAGGAGAAAAAAAACAGCACTCAAGGTATATTGCAAAGGTGTATTTGAAAAAAAGCATGCACATATAAATCCAACGTTTCGGTCCTGTATAGAACCTTCCTCAGGGCGTGCTGGAGAACACTGCCCAAGGAAAACATATATACCCATCACCCACCTGTGTGCATAATCAAGAACCAGCTGATTGTAATTAAAAACGGGAGTACTGCAGGCGCATGGGAGCCCCGGCATCACTGTGCAGCAGCCCAGCCTCACCACTCCTCTGTTTACACTTAGCTATCAATGCCAGACACACTGCACATGTGCGCCTGCGGGTGGAGCCAGTGAGCACACCAGTCATTCTAAGGCATCCCCCGTTGTCATGGCGACGCAACTAAAGCACCTGTAACCATGGGAGTGTAGGCAGAAGCAGACTGCAATAGGGAGCAGGGGCACTGAGCCGTGCGAATATGATGACGTCACATCACCAGCAGCAACAGGTCCTGTAACCAAAATTAAAGTGCAGTATTAAAAACACATGAAGAGGTGAAAATATATACTCCAGATGCACATTATTAATAAAAAATCACTATCAATAGTGCAACAACAATAAATATACTAATATCACTCTAACATGCTACCAAGAGAAATGAATAGTGAATGCAGATTTGCTTGTAAGAGTTGAAAAAGCAGACATAAAGGAAAGTAAGGAACAGGAAGGGGGAGTGGAGGAAAAAAGGGAAAAGGGAAAGGGGGATGGGAGGGAAAGGGGGGGAGGGGAAAGGGGAAGATGGAGGGAGGGAAAGGGGGGGAAGGGGGGGGAAGGAAGGGAAGGAGGGAGGGGAAGAGGCGCTAAGGAGCAGAAATGGGGTCACATAAAAAGGCAAAAATAAGCCCAAAGATGAATACAGAAACGTATAATTCTAACTACACAGAGGTGACAGATGGCAGTGGGATCCCCAACTTTAACTCATAAATGTATCTCCCTAAAGTGATACTACTGTTGTTACAAAAAGCAACCTAGTTTAAAATCCTCATTAAGTCATTTGGGTGCCATAGTATCAAGTTCATAGATGAGCCTTGTTTCCAATTGCAGTAATAATTTTCCTCTGTCACCACCACGAATGGACGTGTGCACTTGCATAATAGGCATGCACCTCAGCGTTGCAAGGCTATGCTTAAAGTTTTTAAAGTGCCTCGCAACTGGTTGCAATTTATGGTCCTCCAATCCAGTGTTGTCGGCCAATGCCTTCCTAATAGATGATCTATGCAGACTAATCCGCTCCTTTAGCATGCGTGTCGTTTTACCGACATAATATAGTCCGCAAGGGCACCGGATAAAGTAGACAACATATCTACTTTCACAGTTCATATAGTCCTGAATAAGGCGTGGTTTGCCACTATGGGGATGTGAATACTGCGTGCCAAGAATAAGGTATTGGCAGTTAGTGCATCCATGGCATTTAAAGACACCTTTTTTCTTACTCAGCCAAGTTGTAGGTTTACCATATTTTTCCACCGGATCTGCCCTAGTTAATGTATCGACGATATTTCGCCCTCTTCTGTAGCAAAATAGTGGGGGACGCTCAAAGTTCTTGCCAATGGTAGCATCATTCGCCAATATATTCCAGTGTTGTTGGATCGACGTCTTAATCATTCTTGATGTAGTACTAAATGTACTAGTGACATGGAACCTATCTTGCTTCTGTGCATTCGAAGAGGGCAGCAGGAGCTGTTCTCTGGGGACATCCTTGGCTCTCTTAAGTGCTGCATCAAGGTCCTTACATTCATATCCCCTCTCCTCAAAGCGTTTATACATTTTCACAAGGGCTTGATCACGCTCACCACTATCACTAGTAATCCGGCACACTCTAAGAAACTGGGAGTAAGGTAACCCTTTCTTAAGAGGTATTGGATGATGGCTGGTTGCCAGGAGGAGTGAATTCTTATCAGTATCTTTCTGATGTATCCTAGTCCGAAGTACTCCTTCAGTTAGATATACTTCTGTGTCAAGAAAAACGACCTTACTTGGAATATAGGTCAATGTGAACCGTATGGTGGATGCAATTTGGTTCAAATAATCCACAAATGCAATCAGTTCTCCTTCTGTACTGTCCCATAGAAGGAAGACATCATCAATGTAGTGCATATATTCAACAATGTGTTGTGACAGAGGTGCGTCATGGAGGATATGCGTCTGTTCGTATTGATGCATAAAAGGTTAGCGTATGATGAGGCCATATTAGACCCCATCGCCATACCCATTAGTTGGAGGTAGAACTTATCCTCAAACTTAAAGTAATTCTTTAACAATACAATGTTCATCAAAAGTAGTAGGAACTCAGTCGGTGGTCCTGTCCGATCTTGTTGACCCCGTAACTGTGTGGCCACCGCCTCCAAGCTTTCCGTATGCTCGATGTTCGTATAGAGGCTTGTGACATCCATAGTTACCAGCAGCAATGCACCATGAGTCACTTGTATTTTAGCCAATCTGTTGATAAAGTCTGTGGTGTCCCGTATATAACTGGGCATTTTGGTGACAAGAGGTTGCAGGAAAAAGTCAAGGAATTGTGATATGGGTTGGCATATGGATCCCCTCGCTGAGATTATTGGTCTCCCCGGAGGCAACGTCTGCGACTTGTGGATCTTCGGTAGAATGTACATAACCGGGATAATTAGGTACGGTTGTACTAAAAATTTCCCAATCTCCTCTGTGATCCACAAATTGTTAACACCCATTTGAATCACCGCATCAACCTCTCGCTTGTAACCGGTTGTAGGGTCTCCATTCAACGATTTATAATGTTGGGTGATATTCAATTGTCGCAGGACCTCTGTATGGTATTGGCTGTAATCCATTACTACAATACCGCCTCCCTTATCGGCGGCACGTATGATTATTTCTTTATTATCATGGAGGGCCTTGAGTGCCATTTGCTCCTCCCCCGTAAAATTGGAATAACTCCTCTTGAAGTTCCTCACACGCTTCCTAGTGTCAGTTTCCACCAGACTGATAAAGGCTGAAATGTTGAAATTGTGTACCTGTGGATCAAAGGTACTGGGTTGATGGAATTGGTGCATTGTCAGTTCCTGATAGTCATCAGCCTGCAAAATATTGGTCTTGTTCCCAAAAAAATCTTTTAGGCATAGCTTTCTATTCAGTTTGTATAAGTCAACCTCTCAATCAAACGGTTTAAGGGTATGAGTCTGAATAAAAGACAAACCTTTGCTTAACACACTCCTCTCTGCTTTAGACAAAAGGTTTGTGGAGATGTTGAAAATCTTCGCCTCTGCGATCGCCCCCTCTGTGCTCCCCTTATTTTGGAGTCCCTTGGAAGAAATCTTGTTCCCCCAACTGCCTCTCCGGATCGGTCACCACCGACGTGATCGTGTGAGGGTGGCTTCACGTGTAGTGGCGCAGCCTGTTCTAAAAAAGGCGCCGCCAGCGTTGCATCTGGATCATCCGAATGATCAGTGTCACTTGTATTGTATGAACTCCCAGTGTTGGCTGCACGTCTGGACTTACAATAGTTCCTCCTCGTGCCCGCCTTCCCTTGAGACGTCTCTCCAATCCCCAGCAGCCAGTTATAAATGTGACGTTCCTTGTAATCTGAGGCTACTTGCTTCAGCTTTTCTCTCTTGTACTTGATCAAGCCATCCCTGTAGACATCAATGGTCACTTGTAGTTTGTCCACCCAATTGGTGTCACCTTCAGTGGCTAGGGTCTGCTCATGTTTGGTTTCAATAACCATAATTTCACTCCTTATCTTAGTCAGTTCCTTGGTAGCTTGCTCTATCACAAGAATCATGAGATCGAATGAACACTTATTTAAGATACAGATCCACCGTTTGCAAAAATCCGGGTCATTACGACCGATTGTTGGCTGATTTTTAATTCTAAAGCCCCTGGGTAATTGTTTTTCACGATGATAGTACGACAGGGTAGCTCCGTGTAGATAATAATCCACCTCTTTCTTTTTTAACTTCAAGAGATCATTATATACATCAAGGGCTTTTTCTGGTCCAAAAATGTCTTCTACGGGATCCGTGTATCTAATGTTAGTGATCTCAGCTTCACTGTAACTCAACGTGTCAGAGATAGAAGAAAAAATACCGGCAACATCTGGAAAATTTTCCATGACACAATGTCTCTGAGAGTAAAGAATAAATAGAAAAAAGCAGGTATATGCTCAAAAAACTGTTGTGGCCAACCAACAGTGAGTAAAATGGCCGATTGCTCCACTCATAAATGTAATAGATAAAGATAACAGCAGGCACTTCAAAGGCTCCAAAGAAATAGGTGCTTGTTCAACAAAAATAACAGGAAACCAGGTGTCCCACCAAGGAGACAAAAAACAGCACTTTTGCAATATATCTTGAGTGCTGTTTTTTGTCTCCTTGGTGGGAGACCTGGTTTCCTGTTATTTTTGTTAAACAAGCATCTATTTCTTTGGAGCCTTTGAAGTGCCTGCTGTTATCTTTTTATATATATATATATATATATATATATATATATATATATATATACATATACATATACACACACACACAACAAAAGTTATGACCGTATGGCCTACGCATCACACACACACACGACGACACTAAGAACAACACTCCCTGTAGCCCTGAACTTTCCCTTTATGCCTTACTACAAATACATATATATGAAAAAAATTGCGTGCGTTTACATTTCTATTACTACAATACCCGCCTCTACCTTCACCTACAAACTCTTTATTACGTTTCTAAAATGGCCGTCAAAGGAACTTACAATTCAAATAAATATATATGAAAACAATGGCGTGCGTTGAAATTTCTATTACTAAAATTCCCGCCCGTACATTCACCTACGCACTCTTTATTAACTTTGTAAAATGGCCGACAAAATAATACATCTTCAATGTGACGCTTTGCAAATAACCGCCAGCCTTCACCTACGCACTGTAAATTCACTTTCTAAAATGGCCGACAAACGCAATTACAACATATACATTACATACACATTACACAATGTCCCGCTTTGCCAATTTTCAATTCTTTCCATTCTTACAATTATTTTATTTAGTTACTTTATTAAATTGCCGCTATACTAATTTGCATTTACATTACCACGACCACGTTCACAACATCTCCCGCTTTCTCTATGTTCACGATCCTCTGAAAAAATATACATCATCATTTCATTTACCTTCAACATTCATACACTATTCCATACATTTCTTCATAAACTCTACACATTTATACCTTCATTCACACAACATCAACACACACATTACATTCAAACTTTCAACATCATTCACGCATCAACTACAGACATTACCATCACCATCTCCCTCTGCGCTCTGCTCGGCGATCTCTCTATGCGATCCGCAGACATAACCTCCCTCCCCGGCGCTCACTCACCTCCATCCCCGGCGCTCACTCACCTCAGCCTGGTATGTGACAGCGGCTCCTCCTCCCGCTGCGGGTGGATGCGCACACACTGCCCAAGGCCTCCCCCGTGTTCCCCTTACCTCAGCCTCCTGTCTCCCGGTGTGTCTTGGTCTCCGTGCCGCTCCTCCCGTTTGACGCAGATCAGGCCTCTACCTACCTCCCTCCTTCAGTCAGCGGCCCCGGGCAGCGTAACTACAAGCTGATTATCTGCCGGCTGCCAACCTCACGGAACAGGCAAGCAGCCCTGCCGCGTCATTGGCTGATCCCTGAGCATGGAGGGGGGGGAGCACCCATCACCTGCAGGGACTCGCCCGTCACCTGCAGGGACCTGCCCGGGGAGAGGCGGTAATGGCAAAGGATGGCGAAGCAGATGAGTCTGGGAAAAGGTGGGAAAAGGCTGGGGGCCAAGAGCAGAAAACATGCACTAGACGGGTTAGTGGCGCAGAGGTTTCTGAGAAGGGGAGGTGAGCATTCTGGGAATAGCCATAACAAATAAGTGTGGCATGAGCGAGCAAGGTCCCCCCTACTGTGCACTGTCCCCCCCATCCTGTCCACTGTCCCCACCCCCTCCCTCCCACTGCCACCCCCCTCCCTCCCACTGTCCCCCCACTCCGTCCATTGTCCCCCCCCTCCGATCCACTGCACCCCCCTCATGTCCACTGTCCCCCCTCCCTCCCATCCACTGTCCCCCCCACCCATCCAATGTCCCCCCCTCCCATCCACTGCCCCCCCCTCTGGTCCACTGACCACCCCTCCCGTCCACCGTCCCCCCTGTCCCATCCACTGTCCCCCCCCCTTCCCATCCCCCCTCCAGTCCACCGTCCCCCCCTTCCAATCTACTGTCCCCCCCTTCCGTCCTCTGTCCCCCGTCCCCTCCCATCCACTGTCTGTCCCCCCCTCCTGTCCACTGTCCCCCACTCCCATCCACTGCCCCCCCTTCCCATCCACTGTCCCCCCATCCTGTCCACTGTCTCCTCCCCTCTCGTCCACTGTCCCCCCCATCCCATCCCCTGTCCCCCCCTCCCGTCCACTGTCCCCCCTCCTGTTTACTGCCCCCCCTTCCTTCCACTGTCTCCCCCCCTCCCGTCCACTGTCTCCCCCCCTCCCGTCCACTGTCCATCCCCCCTCCCATCCACTGGCATCCCCCCTCCTGTCCACTGTCCGTCCCCCCTTCCCGTCCACTGTCCGTCCCCACCCCTCCCGTCCACTGTCTGTCCCCACCCTCCTGACCACTGTCCATTCCCCCTCCCATCCACTGTCCCCCCTCCCGTCCACTGCCCCACCTCCTGTCCACTGTCTCCCCCCCTCCCGTCCACTGTCTCCCCCCCTCCCGTCCACTGTCTGCCCCCCCTCCCATCCCCTGTCTGCCCCCCCTCCCATCCACTGTCCGTCCCCCCCTCCCGTCCACTGTCCCCCCCCCTCCCGTCCACTGTCTCCCCTCCCCTCCTGTCCACTGTCTGTCCCCCCCTCCAATCCACTGTCTCCCCCCCTCCTGTCCACTATCTCCCCCCCTCCCGTCCACTGTCTCTGCCCCCCTCCCGTCCACTGTCTGTCACCCCTCCTGTCCACTGTCCGTCCACCATCCCATCCATTGTCCCCCCTCCCGTCCACTGTCCCCCCCTCCAGTCCACTGTTCCCCCCTCCCATCCACTGTCCCCCCTCCTGTCCACTGTCCCCCCTCCTGTCCACTGCCCCCCATCCCGTACACTGTCCCCCCTCCCATCCACTGTCCCCCCCCTCCTGTCCACTGTCCCGTCCCGCTCCTGTTCACTGTCCCCCCCCTCCCATCCACTGTCCCCCCACTCGTGTCCACTGCCCCCCCTCCCGTCCACAGCCCCCCCTCCGTCCACTTTCCCCCCCCCCTCCTGTCCACTGTCCCCCCCTCCCATCCACTGTCCCCCCCTCCTGTCCACTGTCTGCCCCCCCTCCCGTCCCCTGTCTGCCCCCCCTCCCATCCACTGTCCGTCCTCCCCTCCCGTCCACTGTCCGTCCCCCCCTCCCGTCCACTGTCTCCCCTCCCCTCCTGTCCTCTGTCTGTCCCCCCCTCCAATCCACTGTCTCCCCCCCTCCTGTCCACTATCTCCCCCCCTCCTGACCACTGTCCATCCCCCCTCCCGTTCCACTGTCTGTCACCCCCCTCCCGTCCACTGTCCATCCCCCCTCCCATCCACTGTCCGTCCCCCCCTCCTGTCCACTGTCTGTTACCACCCTCCTGTCCACTGTCCGTCCCTCCACCCAAAGTCCACTGTCCCCCCCCCCTCCTGTCCACTGTCCCCCCCTCCCATCCACTGTCCGCCCTCCCGTACACTGTCCCCCCTCCCGTCCACTTTCCCCCCACTTCCGTCCACTGTCCATCCCCCCTCCCATCCACTGTCTCCCCCCCTCCGGTCCACTGTCTCCCCACTCCCGTCCACTGTCTCTGCCCCCCTCCCGTCCACTGTCTGTCCCCCCTCCTGTCCACTGTCCATCCACCATCCCGTCCACTGTCCCCCCTCCCGTCCACTGTCCCCCCCTCCAGTCCACTGTTCCCCCCTCCCATCCACTGTCCCCCCTCCTGTCCACTGTCCCCCTTCCTGTCCACTGCCCCCCCTCCCGTCCACTGTCCCCCCTCCCATCCACTGTCCCCCCCTCCTGTCCACTGTCCCGTCCCACTCCTGTTCACTGTCCCCCCCCTCCCATCCACTGTCCCCCCACTCGTGTCCACTGCCCCCCTCCTGTCCACAGCCCCCCCCTCCGTCCACTTCCCCCCCCCTCCTGTCCACTGTCCCCCCCTCCCATCCACTGTCCCATCCCCTCCCGTCCACTGTCCCGTCCCCTCCCATCCACTGTCCCACCCCCCTCCCGTCCACGGTGTCCGTCCCCCCCGTCCGCTGTCCTGTCCCCCCATCCTGTCCACTGCCCCCCCCATCCACTGTCCCGTCCCCTCCCATCCACTGTCCCATCCCCCCCTCCTGTCCACTGTGTCTGCCCCCCCCATCCACTGTCCTGTACCCCATCCTATCCACTGCCCCTCCTCCCATCCACTGTCCCCCCCCCTCCCGTCCACTGCCCCACCCTCTCCCATCCACTGCCCCCCCCTCCCATCCACTGCCCCCCCCTCCCATCCACTGTCGCCCTCCCGTCCACTGTCTCGTCCCCTCCCCTCCTGTCCACTGTCCCCCCCCTGTCCACTTCCTCCCCCCCTGTCCACTGTCCACCCTCCCATCCACTGTCCCCCCTCCTCCCATCCACTGTCCCCCCTCCTCCCGTCCACTTCCCCACCTCTCGTCCACTGTCCCCCCCCTCCGGTCCACTGTCCCGTCCCGCTCCTGTTCACTGTCCCCCCCCTCCCATCCACTGTCCCCCCACTCATGTCCACTGTCCCCACCCCTTCCGTCCACTGCCCCCCCCATCCACTGCCCCCCTCCCATCCACTGGCATCCACCCCTCCTGTCCACTGTCCATCCCCCCTCCCATCCACTGTCCGTCCCCCCCTCCCGTCCACTGTCCGTTACCACCCTCCTGTCCACTGTCCGCCCCCCCACCCAAAGTCCACTGTCGTCCCCCCCTCCTGTCCACTGTCCCCCCCTCCCATCCACTGTGCCCCCTCCCGTACACTGTCCCCCCTCCCGTCCACTTTCCCCCCACTTCCGTCCACTGTCCATCCCCCCTCCCATCCACTGTCTCCCCCCCTCCAGTCCACTGTCTCCCCCCCTCCCGTCCACTGTCTCTGCCCCCCTCCTGTCCACTGTCTGTCCCCCCTCCTGTCCACTGTCCGTCCACCATCCCGTCCACTGTCCCCCCTCCCGTCCACTGTCCCCCCCTCCAGTCCACTGTTCCCCCCTCCCATCCACTGTCCCCCCTCCTGTCCACTGTCCCCCCTCCTGTCCACTGCCCCCCCTCCCGTCCACTGTCCCCCCTCCCATCCACTGTCCCCCCCCTCCTGTCCACTGTCCCGTCCCGCTCCTGTTCACTGTCCCCCCCCTCCCATCCACTGTCCCCCCACTCGTGTCTACTGCCCCCCCTCCCGTCCACAGCCCCCTCCTCCGTCCACTTTCACCCCCCCTCCTGTCCACTGTCCCCCCCTCCCATCCACTGTCCCCCCCCTCCTGTCCACTGTCTGCCCCCCCTCCCGTCCCCTGTCTGCCCCCCCTCCCATCCACTGTCCGTCCCCCCCTCCCGTCCACTGTCCGTCCCCCCAACCCGTCCACTGTCTCCCCTCCCCTCCTGTCCACTGTCTGTCCCCCCCTCCAATCCACTGTCTCAACCCCCTCCTGTCCACTATCTCCCCCCCCCTCCTGACCACTGTCCATCCCCCCTCCCGTTCCACTGTCTGTTCTCCCCCTCCCGTCCACTGTCCATCCCCCCTCCCATCCACTGTCCGTCCCCCCCTCCTGTCCACTGTCCGTTACCACCCTCCTGTCCACTGTCCGTCCCCCCCACCCAAAGTCCACTGTCCCCCCCCCCCTCCTGTCCACTGTCCCGTCCCGCTCCTGTTCACTGTCCCCCCCTCCCATCCACTGTCCCCCCACTCGTGTCCACTTCCCCCCCTCCCGTCCACAGCCCCCCCTCCATCCACTTTCCCCCCCCTCCTGTCCACTGTCCCCCCCTCCCATCCACTGTCCCATCCCCTCCCGTCCACTGTCCCGTCCCCTCCCATCCACTGTCCCACCCCCCTCCCGTCCACGGTGTCCGTCCCCCCCGTCCGCTGTCCTGTCCCCCCATCCTGTCCACTGCCCCCCCCATCCACTGTCCCGTCCCCTCCCATCCACTGTCCCATCCCCCCCTCCTGTCCACTGTGTCTGCCCCCCCCATCCACTGTCCTGTACCCCATCCTATCCACTGCCCCTCCTCCCATCCACTGTCCCCCCCCCTCCCGTCCACTGCCCCACCCTCTCCCATCCACTGCCCCCCCCTTCCATCCACTGCCCCCCCCTCCCATCCACTGTCGCCCTCCCGTCCACTGTCTCGTCCCCTCCCCTCCTGTCCACTGTCCCCCCCTGTCCACTTCCTCCCCCCCTGTCCACTGTCCACCCTCCCATCCACTGTCCCCCCTCCTCCCATCCACTGTCCCCCCTCCTCCCGTCCACTTCCCCACCTCTCGTCCACTGTCCCCCCCCTCCGGTCCACTGTCCCGTCCCGCTCCTGTTCACTGTCCCCCCCCTCCCATCCACTGTCCCCCCACTCATGTCCACTGTCCCCACCCCTTCCGTCCACTGCCCCCCCCATCCACTGCCCCCCTCCCATCCACTGGCATCCACCCCTCCTGTCCACTGTCCATCCCCCCTCCCATCCACTGTCCGTCCCCCCCTCCCGTCCACTGTCCGTTACCACCCTCCTGTCCACTGTCCGCCCCCCCACCCAAAGTCCACTGTCGTCCCCCCCTCCTGTCCACTGTCCCCCCCCTCCCATCCACTGTCCCCCCTCCCGTACACTGTCCCCCCTCCCGTCCACTTTCCCCCCACTTCCGTCCACTGTCCATCCCCCCTCCCATCCACTGTCTCCCCCCCTCCAGTCCACTGTCTCCCCCCCTCCCGTCCACTGTCTCTGCCCCCCTCCTGTCCACTGTCTGTCCCCCCTCCTGTCCACTGTCCGTCCACCATCCCGTCCACTGTCCCCCCTCCCGTCCACTGTCCCCCCCTCCAGTCCACTGTTCCCCCCTCCCATCCACTGTCCCCCCTCCTGTCCACTGTCCCCCCCTCCTGTCCACTGCCCCCCCCTCCCGTCCACTGTCCCCCCTCCCATCCACTGTCCCCCCCCTCCTGTCCACTGTCCCGTCCCGCTCCTGTTCACTGTCCCCCCCCTCCCATCCACTGTCCCCCCACTCGTGTCTACTGCCCCCCCTCCCGTCCACAGCCCCCTCCTCCGTCCACTTTCACCCCCCTCCTGTCCACTGTCCCCCCCTCCCATCCACTGTCCCCCCCCTCCTGTCCACTGTCTGCCCCCCCTCCCGTCCCCTGTCTGCCCCCCCTCCCATCCACTGTCCGTCCCCCCCTCCCGTCCACTGTCCGTCCCCCCAACCCGTCCACTGTCTCCCCTCCCCTCCTGTCCACTGTCTGTCCCCCCCCTCCAATCCACTGTCTCCCCCCCTCCTGTCCACTATCTCCCCCCCCCTCCTGACCACTGTCCATCCCCCCTCCCGTTCCACTGTCTGTTCTCCCCCTCCCGTCCACTGTCCATCCCCCCTCCCATCCACTGTCCGTCCCCCCCTCCTGTCCACTGTCCGTTACCACCCTCCTGTCCACTGTCCGTCCCCCCACCCAAAGTCCACTGTCCCCCCCCCCCTCCTGTCCACTGTCCCCCCCTCCATCCACTGTCCGCCCTCCCATACACTGTCCCCCCTCCCATCCACTTTCCCCCCACTTCCGTCCACTGTCCATCCCCCCTCCCATCCACTGTCTCCCCCCTCCAGTCCACTGTCTCCCCACTCCTGTCCACTGTCTCTGCCCCTCTCCCGTCCACTGTCTGTCACCCCTCCTGTCCACTGTCCGTCCACCATCCCGTCCACTGTCCCCCCCTCCAGTCCATTGTTCCCCCCTCCCATCCACTGTCCCCCCCTCCTGTCCACTGTCCCCCTTCCTGTCCACTTCCCCCCCCTCCCGTCCACTGTCCCCCCTCCCATCCACTGTCCCCCCCTCCTGTCCACTGTCCCGTCCCGCTCCTGTTCACTGTCCCCCCCCTCCCATCCACTGTCCCCCCCACTCGTGTCCACTTCCCCCCCTCCCGTCCACAGCCCCCCCTCCATCCACTTTCCCCCCCCTCCTGTCCACTGTCCCCCCCTCCCATCCACTGTCCCATCCCCTCCCGTCCACTGTCCCATCCCCTCCCATCCACTGTCCCACCCCCCCTCCCGTCCACGGTGTCCGTCCCCCCCGTCCACTGTCCTGTCCCCCCATCCTGTCCACTGCCCCCCCCATCCACTGTCCCGTCCCCTCCCATCCACTGTCCCATCCCCCCTCCTGTCCACTGTGTCTGCCCCCCCCATCCACTGTCCTGTCCCCCATCCTATCCACTGCCCCTCCTCCCGTCCACTGTCTCCCCCCCTCCCGTCCACTGCCCCACCCTCTCCCATCCACTGCCCCCCCTCCCATCCACTGCCCCCCCTCCCATCCACTGTCGCCCTCCCGTCCACTGTCTCGTCCCCTCCCCTCCTGTCCACTGTCCCCACCCTGTCCACTGCCTCCCCCCCTGTCCACTGTCCACCCTCCCATCCACTGTTCCCCCCTCCTCCCATCCACTGTCCCCCCTCCTCCCGTCCACTTCCCCCCCTCCCGTCCACTGTCCCCCCCCTCCTGTCCACTGTCCCGTCCCGCTCCTGTTCACTGTCCCCCCCCTCCCATCCACTGTCCCCCCACTCGTGTCCACTGTCCACACCCCTTCCATCCACTGCCCCCCCCCATCCACTGCCCCCCTCCCATCCACTGCCTCCCCCCCTGTCCACTGTCCACCCTCCCATCCACTGTCCCCCCCTCCTCCCATCCACTGTCCCCCCCTCCTCCCGTCCACTGCCCCCCCTCCCGTCCACTGTCCCCCCCCTCCGGTCCACTGTCCCTCCCCCTCCCATCCACTGTCCCCCCCTCCCATCCACTGTCCACCCCCTCCCGTCCACTGTCCACCCCCTCCCATCCACTGTCCCCTCTTCCCATCCACTGTCTCCCCCCCTCCCATCCACTGTCTCCCCCCCTGTCCACTTTCTCCCCCCCCTCCCATCCACTGTCTCCCCTCCTCCCATCCACTGTCTCCCCACCTCCCGTCCACTGTCTCCCCTCCTCCCGTCCACTGTCTTCCCCCCCTCCCGTCCACTGTCTCGTCCCCTCCCCTCCTGTCCACTGCCCCCCCCCCCTGTCCACTGCCTCCCCCCCTGTCCACTGTCCACCCTCCCATCCACTGTCCACCCCTCCTTTCATCCACTGCCCCCCCTCCTCAAGTCCACTGCCCCCCCTCCCGTCCACTGTCCCCCCCCCTCCGGTCCACTGTCCCTCCCCCTCCCATCCACTGTCCCCCCCTCCCATCCACTGTCCACCCCCTCCCGTCCACTGTACACCCCCTCCCGTCCACTGTCCCCTCTTCCCATCCACTGTCTCCCCCCCTCCCATCCACTGTCTCCCCCCCCGTCCACTTTCTCCCTCCCCCTCCCATCCACTGTCTCCCCCCCTCCCGTCCACTGTCTCCCCTCCTCCCGTCCACTGTCTTCCCCCCCTCCTGTCCGTTGTCTCCCCCCCTCCCGTCCACTGTCACCCCCCTCCCGTCCACTGTCCCCCCCCTCCCGTCCACTGCTGCCCCCCCTCCCATCCACTGTCCCCCCTCCCATCCACTGTCACCCCTCCCGTCCACTGCCCACCCTCCCATCTACTGCCCCCCCTCCCGTCCACTGTCCCCCCCTCCCACTGTCCCCCCATCCCCTCCCATCCACTGCCCCCCCCTCCCATCTACTGCCCCCCCTCCCGTCCACTGTCCCCTCCCCCTCCCCAGGTCTGCAACCCTGTCTTTCCCCATTATCGCACAGCATAAAGCGCTTCCACTGCAGCAAGTGATTCTGGGAAATTACATGCAAATGAGCACACAGTGCCACCTTTTGTCTCAAGCTCGTATTACACAAGCAAATCCTCAAGCCAATGCATAATGTTACAGTTGCTTTATGCTTTACTGTGGAGGGCTTTTGTCATTTTTTTTACCCACCATAACCTTAATAATTGTGGTGAATACCTAGTCTAGACTCAAACCAGCTTTACCAGCACAACCAACCTCACACTGATGATACCCATCAAGGTTGAAACATGTCTGTGAGTGGGTTTACTGGCTTTGCATCTCATCCCAGCCTCTGTCTAAAAGCTGTGTTTAAACAGTATGCATTGGCTAGAGGATTTGCTTGTGTAATACAAGCTTGAGACAAAAGGTGGCACTGTGTGCTCATTTGCATGTCATTTCCCAGAATCCCTTGCTGCAGTGGAAGCGCTGTATGCTGTCCGATAATGGGGAAAGATAGGGCTGCAGACCTGTCTAAGACATGCAAATGAACACACAGTAATATTTACAGTTGCTATATATATATATATATATAGCAACAGACGCGCGGCACGCCGGCTTGCGGTACTAGCCCTACTCAAATTAAACGTGTCGCCAGTGTAATAAAGCCCACAAGCAATCACAAGGGAAAGTTGACCACGGCAATCATGCGGTCCCCCGACGGGAACCAGCAGACCCCCGCAACGCCAGAACAAATCCCCTAGTGACGGACAATAGCGCAGCATACAGTTCATTGATTGGGTAATCACAAAATCAACCACTGGTGAGTCGAAGACCTCTGGTAACAACAGCGTGCATCCACAGGGGATATCGCAGCAATCAGCGCTGAATGCCATATGAACAGGAGAGGAGGACCAGCCCCTTCCTTTTACATCCCCGATGTGACGTTGCGATTGGCTGGGTGAAGCGTGACACCATTTACCTGTCGGCACACAAGAGGTTAATTGCGTCTGTGCAGAAGCGCCATAGACCTAGTTATTCCCTGCGCGCAGAGACAGTCTGTGGAACCGGAGGAGGGAGTGAGGAGAACGGCCACACGTGGTGTAGAGCTGTGAGCCCCACGAGCGGGCCTCCGTCACCGGCACTGTTCCTGGCAATCCCTGAAGGGAGGTTCTGCATGTGAGTCACGGCGGAGCAGGATTACAACTCTGCAAAGAACCATCTGCACCAAGAGGACTCTATATAACATCGCATGTTTATGTCCTGCTGTTTGTAAGTAGGGCTCCAATTTTTCCATCCTGGATGACCAGCGGTTTTCACATTAGCCCTTACCATTTTATGGCATAGTTCTTTTTAATAAATAGTATTTTAATTGTCACTAGGAGTCTCACTGTGATATGTGGTGGTAGTGTAGAACTGTTTTAACCCTACCGAGTTGCACTATGATTTGTCTTTGTTTGTGTTTTTTCCAATACATGGCCTGTCAAGCAAGTGTGCGGATCCCCTGAGGAGTACAGGACTTTCCATTGAACTTTTGGCGCCAGGTTTTTTTCTTTTCTACACTTTAAGTTGTGCTACAAACTCTCACATTTCCACACCCACCCACACCATTTATATCCACTCCCACTCCACACACACCTTTTGTAAAGCACTGTATATACTGTGGGCTCTCCAGTCATTTATGTTCACACAGATACACACACACACTCTTACATCACTTGCTTTCAGGAACCTTTTGACACCTCTAGCCATAAAACACATCCACACTGGGGGAAGGACAAGCACAGATCACATTCAAAGAGACACTGTTTTTAAGTATTGCCTTTGCTTGCTTCATTCATTGTAACATCGCCGGAAGAAGAGATCAGTGTATCTCGAAAGCTCGCACAAATAAAAGCATTTCGTTAGCCACAGAACGGTATCATCTATTTATTTTTTGATTATTGAAGCTCGGCTAACACGGTACTGATACTTCTACATTATAATATATATATATATATACACATGATGAAGCCACTGTAAAAATAAGTGGGTATCGGGTCAGGGTGGCTTACCCCTTAATGACTGTAGCGGGTAATAACCATTAATGTCATTAAGGGGTTAGGGGACATTAGTTTGGCACTTTTTCTTATTTTGTATATTTTTCAGCAACCCTGTGTATGGATGGGAAGGAAGATGCGGCTGGCCTTCATCGTGGGTGCCGGACAAGGGTAAGTACAAAATGTATTTAATGTATTTATTGTATACCTGTATATTTAATGGGCAAAAGCATTATTATCCATATGTGGATAATAGTCATTTTGCACATTAATGTACTGTATGTGTTAGGGGATGGGGATATTTTTTTACAGTCTTGTTTAATTTTTGGGGGCCAAAAATACCATTGGTATTATATTGGACCATTGGTACAGCAGGCCCGCGGGGAACCCCGGACGGCTGCGGGGACCCCCGGACGGCCGTGGGGACCCCCAGACGCCCCCGGACGGCCGCTGGGACATCCGGATGCCTCCGGACGGCCGCAGGGACCCCCAGGACCCCCGCGGGGACCACCGGACACCCCCGCTGGCCTGTTGTATGGATGGTGTGCCAGCAAAAAGGTAAACAAATAATTTTTTTCTAAGTCCAGCTTCTTTTGCGCCTGCCTTTTGCTGGTGTGTTTGTTTGGCGTGTTTTTTAAGGCCAATTCACTTAGCGCTGCTTAGTGAATCGGTAGTACTGGCAAAAATCAGCGCAATAGGCTTATCGTGCGCATTTTGTGCCGAGGACAAAAAAAATACCTTTTAAGACCGATAAAGCGCCGTTATCACTGCTTAGTGAATCGCAATGCAGCTTTATCGGGCTTATTTGCGCTCTTAAAGCCAATTAACGGAGCTTAGTGAATCGGCCCCTTTGTCTGTTCTGAAGGTCGACCTGGAATACTTGATTATCTATCGGTGCCGCATGTCCTTAACCCAGATACCTTTACTAGGGACTGGGCTTCCAGCGGGGTTGCTTCTGCCGTTTCTGCTCCGGAACCACCTCGTTCTTCACAGCCTTGGATTTCCAAGCCATTTCGCCTGGCAAACCACCACTCTCATTTTCTAGAACAGTACTCGTCAAGGAACTGCTCGTTTACGGATCCCCTTCCCGCCTAAAGCACTTTAGGAAAAGCTTAGTGTCCCTGAAACCCATGGACGGTCCTGTCTGGCCGCAGTTCTCATCAGGGGGTGGGGGTACGCAAAGGAGTGCCCACGAGTCTCTGGACCACGACTCTACCCCCAATCCTAGACAGTTCAGGAACAATTCCACATCCCCCAACTTTATGAGTGGTCGTATTCACCTGGAGGTCTCACGTGAAGGGGGTGGGGGGTACTGTAAGGAATCCACACCTCTGTTTACTGCTTACCTTGCCTTACAGACCTGTGCAGTCCTGGAACACTCCCCATGATATATTCTGCAGCTCTGCAAGCTATTACTGCAGCTCCAGCTTGGGTTCAGTCATTAGAGCAATCCTGTCACACGCCCCTTCTGCTATTGGTTCGCTGACCTTTAAATACAGCTTTCCCACAATGCTTCTCTGCCGAGCATAATCATTCTTGGATGTTCACTGTGTTTGCCACAGCCACCTGTCTTGGCCACCTTGTTGCTGTTTACATGGTCATGTTCTTTGTTCCTGGTTCCTGGGGCCTGCTGCTCTTTCTCCAATGCAGAGGCCGTGTCCTGGTTCCTGTGCTGAAGCGGTGGATCTCCAGCGTAACTTCAGCTTCCTGTCTGCTGAGGCCTGCTACCCTTCCCATAGCAGAGGTCTGTCTCTAGTTCCTGGGGCATGCTGCTCTCTCTCCAATGCAGAGACCGTGCCCTGGTTCCTGTGCTGAAGTGGTGGATCTCCAGCGTAACATCAGCTTCCTGTTTCCTGAGGCCTGCTGCCCTTCCCATAGCAGAGGCATGTCTCTGGTTCCTGGGGCCTGCTGCTTTATCTCCATTGCAGAGGCCGTGTCCTGGTTCCTGTGCTGAAGCAGTGGATTTCCAGCATAACTTCAGCTCCCTGTTTCCTGTGGCCTGCTGCTCTTCACTTAGCAGAGGCCGGTCTACTAGTCCCGAGGTCTGTAGCTCTCTCTCCTTGCACAGGCTCGTTCTGGACTCCTGCGCTGAAGCATTGGGTTACCAGTGCTGCCCGGCGGTGTGCCCACTCCGGCCTGCCTATCCCTTCCGGAGATCAACACCATGGGCCGTAGTCGCCACTCATGCAGAACCCGCTCCTGCCCTGCAGCTCCTATGCTGAAGCGGGATCTTGTTGACTTCCTGTTACTGAAACTCCGCTTTGATACCGTTTACCCTGATGTCTCCTATCCTGACCCTGGCTCGTCCACTGACTACGCTGCTCTCTCCAGTCCCGACCCTGTTATGTACAACTACGAACTACGCATTCCGGATCAGTCTGCACGGTCTAAGGTCGGTGATAATACATCCCCACCTCAGCACGGTCCGGTCCTGGATTGTGGCGAGCACAACCATGACAAGAATAAATCATGTTGCTGGGGGGGGGGGGGCACAGGGGGTGGGTGGGTTTTGTATTGTTTATTAAATACAGTAATGTTTATTGTGGGAGTGTGTATTGTTTAGATTGTGGGTAGTGGGGGTTGGGGAAGGGGTTATTGTCCCCGAGGCTGGGTAGGACTCCCGGCTGGGTAGTGGGTGAGGGTGGTTAGGTCTCACGGGTGAGTTGTGGGTGAGGGTTGGTTAACCCCTTAATGACTATAGCAGTTAATGACAGCTAAGGTGTTTAAGGGGTTAGGGGACATTAGATTGGCTCATTCAAAGTCCTTGTAAGAGTCCTAATGTAGATAACCCATAAAAAGAATGTGTCATAAAAACATATCCACAATACATTTTTTGCAAACCCTTCTCAGCATGATCCAATGTGAATGCTTGTGTAGAAGACTTGCTAAAGACTGGAAACTATTGATGAGGAGTGGATCTACAGTAGTTTTTCTTCCACAGTCAAACATACTGCTGTAAAGATCCAGCAGATGGAGACACCAATCAATTTACCATGGGCTCAAGCCCCCAGCATGTCCATCATAATATCATCCAAAAGTGTTCCTACAAACATACTGTTGTGGAGAAAACTGATATCCTTGAGATGGTGTGAAAATATTCCATAAAACAACTGTTTAATACTTTCTTACAAGTATGTGTGTTTATTGTTGATAAAACATACAGAGATACAAACATTATTGTTCCTTTTGGTGGGATATGGTGAATATGTTCTGTTGCCCTCCTTATGATCAATGTCATCTGGTACATTTGTAGTAGCGTTCAGATAGGTTGAATTTCCTAAATGTATTTTTATACCCAGTTTGAAAGCTTCAAGTGAGCAGAGCATCAATTCTTCATATTTATTTAATAATGACATTTCCTAGTATTATATTCATAATTATAGCCTCTTGTAAGCAGTCGGACAGACTGACATATCAGAGCTGACAGAATTAAGGTTGGCCACTTCCACTTGGGTTTTAGTTTTGTTTGCTTGGGGATTTTAACACAATTATAAGATAGAAAATGCTGAAATTACATTATAAAACATGAAAAATGCTAAGAATGCATATGAAATCATAAAAACATTTAGGAGATTAAAATAATATTATAACTGAAACTTAAAAAAAAATATATATATATATATACAGTGGCGACAAAGTTTAATCTAACTCGGCCAGCACCGCGTTTATAAAAAAACGCGTGCGCCGCGCGGCTGTTTCCGGCCGAAACCTGGCCGGGTTTTGGCCGGTTTTTCCTGAGCCTCGGGCGCTTTCAATAGTAAGCGCCATAGCGCTTATTTATTGAAGCGCGGGAAAGCGCGGGAAACTCCGTTTTTAAACCGGAGAATGGACCCGCGGCTAGCCCGCTGCGATCCCGGCCAGCTTGCGTCTTTTGTAAGACTAAGCTCTGCGGGACAGTATATATATCTTAATATATAAATTCAAAAGTTGTGGGGTTGAAACGACATCTGGCAAATCAGATTGGGCTGAAACGACATATGGTGAATCTGATTGGTCCAGCCTCTGGCCAATCAGATTGGTAGCTCTATGACGTCACCAAACTGCCACACACATGCACACACACCACCACACACACACCACCTCCTGCCCAAACCGCCGCCTCACACCCCTGCGCCTCCAGCCTCCCCTCCACACAGCACCACACACACCACCTCCCGCCTCCACTCCCTCACCCCGGTGCCTCCCGCCGCAACTGGCCGGGACCAAGCGGCGGAATGGATGGCCGGGAGGGGGCAGCCCACCCCCCTCACCCATACCCCACCACCCCCCCTCACCCATACCACACCACCCCTCCTCACCGTACCAAACCACCCCCCTCACCCGTACCACACCACCCCCTTCACCCGTAGGGTGCGGCGCCGCACGGAATTACGGTGGGGGCGGGGCCTGTGCCCGAGAAAAGGCGAAACACGGAACTGCGGGGGGTGGGGCCTGCGCCCTAGAAAGGCGCCACATGGGACTGTGGGGGGGCGGGGCCTGCGCCTGAGAAAGGCGCCGCATGGAACTGCGGGGGCGGGGCCTGCGCCCGAGAAAGGCGCCTCATGGGATTGCGGGGGGGCTGGGCCTGCACCCGAGAAGGGCGCCGCATGGGACTGAGACGTGTGTGTGTCTCAGTCTGTGTGTGTGTGACACTGTGTCCCCCCCTCCTGTCCACTGTCCACCCCCCTCCTGTCCACTGTCCCCCCTCCTGTCCACTGTCCCCCCTCCTGTCCACTGCACCCCCTCCTGTCCACTGCCCCCCCTCTTGTCCACTGCCCCCCCTACTGTCCACTGTCCCCGCTCCTGTCCTCTACCCCCCCCCTCTTGTCCACTGTCCCCCCTCCTGTCCACTGCCCCCCCTCCTGTCCACTGTCCACCCTCCTGTCCACTGCCCCCCCCGTCCACTGTCCCCCCCTCCTGTCCACTTCCCCCCCTCCTGTCCACTTCCCCCCCCTCCTGTCCTCTGTCCGTCCCTCCCCTCTGGGGGGGGGGAGAGCGGAGAAAGAGGGGGAGCACAGAAATAGGGAGAGAGAAGGGAGCGGGAAATTTAACAACGCCGGGTCTCTCAGCTAGTATATATATATATATATATATATATATATATATATAGCACAGGTGTTCTGGTTTGGTTTGATTAAGATGGATAAGAAATGATGGTGGGATTGTGTAACCTGTGACAGACATTTAATGTACTTCTGTGTGTTCCCAATATTTACAGATCTCAGAAGCTTCATCCCATGATACCATCTGCATGGTTTAATTACAACCCTGGGGTTTATATCTATCCAGGATGTAGTGTATTAACCAAACTGTAGCTCAGCCAGGTCTTAATTAACCCTTGCCGTATTGACACTGATAAATGCTGTTTCTTTTTATTTTAAGTAAATTCAAAAACATAAGAATCATGATATGACGTGATTTCTGAACTAGCAAAAAAAACAACAAATACATTAATAAGAAATAGAATATTGTACAATATTTGAAGTGTCAATATATGAAATAAGAATCATTGTGACAATAAAATTCAGTTTGGTCCAATATTCATATCTGTTCTCATGATTTGGGGAGCATCGTATTTGATTGTTAAAAGGACTTAAACGTACATAAAAGACTAATCCAACATCACATCAGAGGTAGCAGAAAGATAGCACCAAAGACTTGCAATGAATTCCAGTCTCCACAAACATTATCATCATGATGAATTTGATCCAAAAATATTTGTAGAAAAATACTTCTGTAGTGTAAAATATCCCTTGATGTATCAAAACATGGATAACTCTTTCAAACAATTGCATGAAACTTTCTCTTCAGGTTTGAATATTTATTGGTCACATTTGTGGAGACTGATTAATATTTTAATTTGCAGAAAATGAATTCATATTTATTATTTTAATATCAAGAGGGCAATTTATAAAACGTGTGATTTCAAAATAAAAAGTAGAAGTGCATTGCTTCAAAAAGTCATTTTCTTTCCTGAAATAATTACTGCAGGAACATATGTTTTTTTCAGTGAGATAATATGTAACACAGACAATGAATAATTTAGATATACAATACATACTCATGTTCGTATTACCTGTTGTATAAAAGTTTTTCTTTATTGTATTGGGATGAAAGGTTTTGAAAAAAAAATCAATAACTAAAAAGCTTGTTAAATATAATGAAAGTGTATTTTATTCTTACTAACTGTTGGTACTTGTAAGTAGGGCCGCCAACAGGGGGGGGTCTGCCGGGGTTGGCATCCAATGCCTGGTGACTCAGGGAGCCCCGCAAACCCGTGGCCGCCGCCGGGCCCGTGTCCCCCAAAAAAAAGTGTCTGAAAAAAATGGCCGTCACTTTTGCTCCCCTTGCAGTAGGGGCTCGGGTGGCCGGGCCTTAAACCTTGCTCTCCCCGAGTCCCCAGCCATGCTCCTTAGCCGCTCCCACCATACCCACCCGCCCCACCCCCATCATCATCCCCTCGGCTCCCCATGCTGTTGGGGCCAGAGAGGGCAGGCCTTAACCCGCACTCTCCCCAACCATGCTCCTCAGCCCCTCCCCACTGTCCCCAGGCCCCTACTGGCATCCTCTCGGCCTCGGCTCCCCTTCTTTTTATATGCATTGAGGGAGTGTTTTTTTTTTATATGTATTGGGGGGCTTGTGGTATTTTTATATGTAATGGGGGGGTTGGGGCTATTTTTATATGTATTGGGGAGGCTTGGGGGTATGTTGTATATGTATTGGGGGGCTTGTGGTATTTTTATATGTAATGGGGGGCTTGGGGGTATTTTCATATGTATTGGGGAGGCTTGGAGGTATTTTTTATATGTATTGGGGGGCTTGGGGGTATTTTTATATGTATTGGGGTCTTGGGTGAATTTTTATATGTATTGGGGGCTTGCGGGTATTTTTATATGGGTTGGGGTATTTTGTATATGTATTGGTGGGCTTGCGGGTATTTTTATATGTATTGGGGGCTTGGGGGAATATTTATATGTATTGGGGCCTTGGGGGTATTTTTAAATGGTTTGGGATATTTTTTATATGTATTGGGGGGCTTGGGGGAATTTTTATATGTATTGGGGGCTTGGGGATATTTGTATATGGTTTGGGATATTTTTTATATGGCTTGGGGGAAATTGTATATGTTTTGGGGGATTGGGGTTATTTTTATATGTTTGGGGTATTTTTTTATATGTATTGGGGGGCTTTGGGAATTTTTATATGTTTTGGAGGCTCGGGGGTATTTTTATATGGCTTGAGGGAAATTTTATATGTATTGGGGGATTGGGGGTATTTTAATATGGGTTGGGGTTTTTTTTATATGTATTGGGGGATTGGGGGTATTTTAATATGGTTGGGGTATTTTTTATATGTATTGGGGAGGGTTGTTTTTATATGGTATGTGAGTGTGCGCGTTCGTGTGCGTGTATGTATGGGGTGTTATATGTATTGTTTTTTTTAATATGTATTGGGTAGGTGGATTTTTGGCTGCATTTGGGGGGTTTCTTTGTATGTATTTGGGGTTGGGAAGATTTTCGCATTGGGGGCGGGAAGTTTTTAGGTATTTATCTTGTGGGGGGAATTATGTGAGGGGGAGAGAGATGAGTGAGCGTGGGGTAATTGACAGTGGCAGAGGAGAGCGGGAGTGAGTGAGGAAAACAGGTAAGTAAGTGAGACGCAAGGGAGAGAAATACAGGCGAGACGTGAGAGGGGGTGAGACGGAAAGGAGAGAAATAATGAGAAGAGGGGGGGAGAGAAGGGGCTCATGAGGTGTGAAATGGAGGGGGGGCTCGCAATACCGCCGACACGGGGGGGGGCTGCTTAAAATGTTTGTCCTGGGCCCATAGAGTTCTGTTGGCGGAGAAGAGACACATTGATTGATTGATATCTCTGTGGGCCCAACAGTTTACGATATCAGTTTTGATATTTTGAAAAAGAATATTGTGATAGAATTTACTAAGCCCAATCCAGGAATTTGAGAAATGGCTTTAAAAAAGGATCCAGGAACTGCTGATTGGTCATATGCAGCAAAGGATCTTTGTGACCTATAAGGCAACAGGCAGTGCCGCCAACAGAAATGTGGGTTCCGGGACAAACATTTTAAGCAGCCCCGTCCCCCGTGTCAGCAGTATTGCCTTCTGCCCCACCCCATTTCACACCTCACGAGCTCCCTCTCTTTCTCATCCCTTCCCATGTATTTCTCTCCCTTCTGACTCAACCCCATCGCACTCTCCCACCTCGCATGTATTTCTCGCCTCTGCTTCTCACTTAGGCCTGGGACATAGTAAGTTCAACCTCGCTGAGGCGGGCTGAGCCGTGCTGAGCCGCGCTGAGCCGCGCTGGGTAGTTTATTCATGTGCCACCACTATATTAGAATAATTTATTTTATATTCACATATTATTTAATTCACAATCCATTAATTATTTGAATTATCACTAGCACATAATTTCTAGATAAATTAACCACACACTTCTAGAGGCGCTGCTTTTTCTCTTTGTTTGTATATATATATATGTATATATATATATATATATATATATATATATATATATATATATATATATATATATATAATGTATGTATATATATATATATATATACACACACACATATATAATATATATATATATATATATATATATATATATATATATTATATATATACATATATATACACACACACACACACACACACACACACACACACACACACACACACACACACACACACACATCAAAAAGATTTTTTTTAAAACTCCCCAAGCCTCCCAATTCATATAAAAATTCCCCCAAGCCCACCAATACATATAAAAATTCCCCCAAGCCCCCCAATATATATTAGATAAAAGACTTACCTTGTGGATGATCAGGCCTGGTCCAGTAGATGCCGGTTGGGGTGGGGTGGAAAGGATGATGCCGTTAGGGGTGGTGGGGGGGGAGTGAGGAGCCGGCTGCATGAGGCTGGGGAGGGCCGCTGCTGCAGGGGGTGGCCTGGTGCTGCAGGGGGGGGAGCATGTTGCAGGGGGTGGCGATGTTGTAGGGGGAAGGGCTGCTAGTGCAGGGGGTGTCACCTGTCCCTCGAGGCTGCTCCTGCACCCGCCGGGCCTCCCTCTTATGCTGGCGCACCGGAAGCTTACCCAGCAGCTGACTTCCGGCGCTGCCAATAGAGACACCTGGCACATTATATTTATTTTTTACGTTTAGTTTAAATGGCGACCTGACTCACTGGGCCCGGGACGCCAGTATCCTTTGTCCCCCCCTCTTGGCGGCCCTGGCAATAGGTAACATATTTCCAAGTACGTTATTATAAGACAAATAATACCTGTATTTGCCAGTGATCTTCTCTCCCCATCTTCATGTCCCATCTTGTTAACAGGTCATTTAACAGCTTGGACAAATTCCTTTACATATAAGCTCCTTTCTCCCGGTCATTTCCATTAAACTAATTAAGGTTAATTACCTTGTAGTGACCAGTTACATTATACAGTCTTCAGGTACAGTATAGTCAAATGTCTGTATAGTCACTATGTAAAGAACTGAGCACATAACCGGTGCTATTCAGCAGTTATAACTATACATATGTTTATAACACACATTGTAAGTCATGATGGACACCAATGTATTTACAGACAGCACACAAATGTGAGCACAGGAGATTTGCTTTAATCCGCCTATTATATGTCTCAGTCTTTATAGCATTAACCACGGAATTAAAGTGCAAAGCAAAAGGAAATCTCCGGGTTTCTCTGCGGTTTAGATTGGTCTTTGAGGTTTTGCTGCTGTAAATAATTAGCAAAACAACAAAAAAGGAATGAGTAAAAAATTTACATATCTGGCAATTTAGGCAGTTTTCACTGTTGTCAATCGTTATAGTTATTGATTGTTACTTGTGTGGGTATTTTGGGGGGAGAATTCTGTCACCAGAGTCAAAAAGGGGTCATTTATCAAAATATCTAGGCTATGAGAGGTGGAGAAGAAACTGCACTACATTTATCAATGGGATTTCTTTTATGATATTTTGCAGACCTTGGAATAGACCCTGCAATGCTAAACTTGTTGCAAAACCAGCAGTCTGTGAGTGACTCCAATGATTTACACGTTCATTCTTGATCTAAAGTAACACAGGTTATTCCTACAGAAAGCTGCAATGTCCATGTCATGGGAATTATGGGAGTTAAGGTGATCCATATAAAGGAATAATGGGGTGAAAGGGTTACTTTTTTACTTTGGTAGGAATCACTTCACTCAACCTAGGGAGATTTGGACAGCACTGGTTTAGCAGTCTCCGAAACACAGGCAAATACGAGCTCGGGAAGAGAGGAGTCAGACAACAGGTCTGCTTCCACACTTCAAAGTTTATTCAGTTGTGCCCCGGCATTTACACAGAAAACCAAGGGCGTGTTAATACATAACATATCATGTTTAACAATGAGAAATAACAAGTTTCTGTAGAAGTTATGTATCTGTGTCTTTGGACAAAGCATTAGTAAAACATTACATCTTGCTTGTGTTTGGCTGGCAGTTTCTACTTCTACATTACAAAGAGAAATACAGGGAATGTTTATCAAGGGCATGCCGCTGTATTGTTTGGGACATTTTACTGCTCTTGTGCTATTGTATAAAAGACAAACTGAGTACAACAGAAGTAAATAAAGATTACAACTAGCATAGTGAGTTAATTCTCTCAGTACTGGAACAGCCTGAATAAGAAAGATAAAGCTAGCAGATTAAATTCACCCTTTCAATCCCTGAGACTTGTAGAGCTGACATATAATTTTAACCCCTTCAAATCCCTCCTTTTGTTCTAAAAGAACAACCATCTGACCAAACCCATTTTTTCTTCTGCTCACCACTCTGGAGAGGAAAAACTCCCGGGGGAAGAAACCTCCAAAAGACCATCGGGTGCAGAAACCTATCTCTTACTAGGTATCTAGTGACGATCTAATGTGACGATTAGAGATGAATATATGGGTGGTCTGAGCGTACGGCAAAGGTTGGCATCTCTCCCTTTTGTGTCGCCCAGAATATTCTGTACAATTGAACATACAACTGGTGGGTGTAACATTTATATATGTGTATGTCTCAGTGTGTTGCATATAACAGGCAGTTAGTCCCGCAATTAGTCCCCAGATTAAAGCTGTTATAATAGATAACCACATGGTAAATATTAGGAGCTTGCCGACGGGTCCAGGATGGGTGAACCATGGGAACCAATTGGTGCGGTCTTCATACGGCTTGCGTTTATCCATGTTGGGCTGTCTTCTGTCAAGATTGCAGCATGGGTGACGGCGATGATGGTAGTTGGTTTGCCGAAGGGAGGATCCAGCATCTTGTTTTGGAACAGTTGCTTGACCAGGACCGTGTCACCTGGTTGTAAAGGGTGTGTTGGCGTACCTGTGGGACAAGGAAGAGACATAGATACATCACCATAGATGCCATTTAACTTGTCAACAAGGTGTATTACATATTCCTGTATTATACAATTCAGGTCGCCCTTTGTTTTTGGTACACCATGAGTCTTTGTCCATGCATTAAGAGTCATAATATCAGGGGGTTTAGTAATCAACTGGTCGCCCACAGTCATAAATGGCATTGTAACAACAGTGTCAACCTGGGCTGAAGGTGCCACATAATCGGCTATGGTTTGTAAGAGACCTCTAGGACTACTCATGGTCCACGACTTATCACTGCTCTTTTGAGGGCTGACTAACTCAGTGAGACCAGTTTTAGAAGCAGCCAGTTGCTGAGCAGCTTTTATTTTAGCTTGGGTACCCTCACTAACAGAAGTGGAGAATATTTGTTGCGTACCCGAACCCGAAGGGGTTGGAGGGGTCTCACTGCGACTCACAGTTGGACTGGGGTCAACACGGGGTGTTATTGCTAATAAAACATCCTCATCTGAAAAGGGTTCCTGAGATAAACTAGTGTATAGGGAAGATATATAAGGAGGTGGAGGTGCGGGTGACACAATTTTATCGGGTGACATTTCACACCCGTAGGGGGCAATTTTAACCCATGCATTGGCAGATTCCCGCATATATTTCATATTCCACTTTGGTTGGGACCAAACCACAACCAGTCAGGATCCCCTAGACAAGTGCCTCTGAGCATCACATATGAAAGTCATCAAAGGCACCGTCTCTTGGAAACGGTCTAGTGGAACCAAAAATTAGTTTATATAAAAATGAAATGATTGCAATACAAAGGAAACTTATACAGAAGATCTAAAAGAAAAAACTTATCACTGTAATCTTAACACTTGTGCTCTACAATACAATACTTATACTCTATAATAAACACTTATACTCTATAATAAACACTTATAATCTATAATACAACACTTATACTCTATAATACAACACTTATACTCTATAATACAACACTTATACTCTATAATACAACACTTTACACATATAGTGGTAAAATAATAAGTGCAATTTAGCGCTTGTGTGAACAATATTATACAGTGATATACAAACAATAAATCAAAACCTGTGATACAGTCCCTGACGAAGAAACCCATCAATTGGAGTTTCGAAACGCGTAGGAAGGTTTGTGGCCATCCAGGGACACCGTAGCAGTGCTAAACCAGGCGGTGACGTCAGCGGAGGAGACGTTCGGAAGAAACTCTGTTGGCAACGAGACCACGAGGATTGCAGGAGACCTCCCCGCACAAACAGACGTTCTGCACCCCACGGCGAGCGGTTATTCCTAGAGTAAAAGACCCCGAACCATTGCACATGTCCTACTCATGGACGGTGAGTAGGATTTCAGTTTTACCAACGGCGGAGCAACACAGCTTCCTTAAGCACAAGCGCTTGGAAGTCTTTTTTTCATTTATCCAGCAGGAGATTGATCAACTGTTTTATTAATATAAAATATGTTTTACTTCAATTGTAGCAAGAATTGTTTTAACTAGTAAATGCTTTTTGTACATTATCCATCATATTATCTATTGTCCCAAGGGTAATACACTATTGTGGTGTTCTTTGTTTATCTTTTGTCTCCCTCTCTGAGGTTACCAGTACAAGAAGAAAACTATTGCACAAGCCTCAGCGCCAAAGGAGGTTACTCCACACAAACTTTACACTTATACCCTATATTAAGTCTGCTGTGTCCGGGAGAGCGTAAACCAGTCTGATAAACAACAACAATTATTGACTTTATACCCGTAATTGGTATCAGGGACTTTATACCCCAATAATATCAGGGACGTTATACCCTTTAAAAGCTACTGTATCAGGGACTTTATATCCTGATATCCTACCAATATGGATTCCAGATGGAAGGCAAGAAACAATAAATTAGAGTATATTCACCGACCCAGTGGAGATCCCACCGCTTGCCACCAATTGAAAGGGTTACTTTTTACTTTGGTAGGAATCACTTCACTCAACCTAGGGAGATTTGGACAGCACTGGTTTAGCAGTCTCCGAAACACAGACAAATACGAGCTCGGGAAGAGAGGAGTCAGACAACAGGTCTGCTTCCACACTTCAAAGTTTATTCAGTTGTGCCCCGACATTTATACAGAAAACCAAGGGCATGTTAATACATAACATATCATGTTTAACAATGAGAAATAACAAGTTTCTGTAGAGGTTATGTATCTGTGTCTTTGGACAAAGCATTAGTAAAACATTACATCTTGCTTGTGTTTGGCCGGCAGTTTCTACTTCTACATTACAAAGAGAAATACAGGGAATGTTTATCAAGGGCATGCAGCTGTATTGTTTGGGGCATTTTACTGCTCTTGTGCTATTGTATAAAAGACAAACTGAGAACAACAGAAGTAAATAAAGATTACAACTAGCATAGTGAGTTAATTCTATCAGTACTGGAACAGCCCTTTTAAGAAAGATAAAGCTAGAAGATTATATTCACCTTTCAATCCCTGAGACTTGTAGAGCTGACATATCATTTTAACACCTTCATGGGGGGCATGTATTGCTGAGCTCTTCTGATACAAATAGCACATGCTTCAGCTAGTAATGAGATCAAGGTCCACATTTCCTTATACTGAATATTATTCCATTGTGAAAGGGCTTCGATGTGCATTTTATAACTTTGTGCAACATATTTAGCTCATCTCTATTGTCAATCATTTGACTATCACATATCACATATATGTATTCAGACACTAATAATAGTATTTTGTGTTTAATTTCAGAGAGGGATGGCAGGTAAAGGAAGACAAAGTAAGGAGAGACGGAGAACAGTTTGACATACAGTATTATATGATATTATATAGGTATTGTATATGGTTAATGAGCACAGGTTCTTTTTCCTGTCATATGTTAATATTTGTTCTCATGACTTGTGACATTGATAAAAGGACTTCAAAGGAATTAAAGGATTTATCCAACATCACATCAGAGGCAGCAGAAACATTGCACCACAGACTTGCAATGGATTCCAGTCTCCACAAACATTATCATGATGAAGAATTTCAGCCAAAAGGACTTGTAGATACCTACTTCTGTGATGAAAATTATCCCTTAATATATGAAACTGTGGAATTCCCTTTGAAAAAAATGCATGAAACGGTCTCTTCAGGTTTGTATATTTATTATTGTACTTGAATGAATTTGTGGCAACTGATATTTTTATGTACAGAAAATTAATGATTTATTACACTAATAAATGTATTAGTAAATACATTTTTTGTATTAACTAATAATTAAAAGTCAAGTCAATTAATGATATATGTGTAGTTTGCTTCCTGCCCGATCCTCTTTACGTAGCTAAACACGAAGCGGGTTATGTATAAAGATGTGTGTTTTCTAAATAAAAAGTAAAAGTGCTTTCGGTCAAAAAGGCGTTTGTTATTGTGAAATAATTAGCAACATAAGTTGCTTTCAGTGAGATAAAGTTCAGAGAATGTGTCATTTATATATACATACAGTACTCATATTCTTATTACCTGTTGCAGTGAGATATTTTCTTTTTTATTGTATTGGGATAACACAAAGTTTAATTTTTTTCAATAGCAAAAAAACTTGTTAAATATAATTCAAGTGTATTTTATTATTTCTAACTGTTGGTGCAGGGCATGTGAGAGGAGACACAATGATTGATATCTCCATGGGCCCAACAGTTTACCATCTTTTCTCAGCCAGTGATATCTTCAAAGAGATTATTGTGATAGAATTTACTGAGCCCAACATCCAGGAATTTGAGAAATGGCTTAAAAAGGATCCAGGAGCTGCTGATTGGTCATATGCAGCAAAGGCTGTTTGTGAACTAGAAGGCAACAGGTAACATATTTCCAAGTACATTATTACAAGAAAAATAACTCCTGTATGTCCCAATTAACTTCGCTCCCCTTCTTCAAGTCCCATCTTGTCAAAAAGTCATTCAAGAGCTCGCAAAGTCTAAACTGTCCTTTACATAAAAGCTCCTTTCTGTTGGTCACTAACCATTAACCTAATTGAGGTTAATTACCTGATAGTGTCCATTTACAATACAAACTTTTTTCTCCCAATGTTTTTATTTCATACCTAGTGCTTTTATCTTTGTATTGTATTATAATTACTTAGCAGTTAAACAAAAATAGGTTTATAACACACATTGTAAGAAGAACACAAATGTATTTATGGACGGCACAGAACTATGAGCACAGGAATGTTGCTTTAAGCTTCCTATAAATCCAGCCTATTATATATGGAGCTTTTTTGTAGTGGTACTGTCAGTACCTGCACCTCTTTTTCCCGTGCTGCAGGTTATTTCCCTGCTTGCTGAGGGGGCTTCCACTGCAAAACAGCCCATCCCTCCCTGCTTCTGCAAGTCTGAGCAGGGCAGCTCTAGGCTGAACCATGCACCAAAGTCTCTGTGTCACTGCCTATTTATTTTGTCCCTCTCCTACAGTACTTCCCCTCAACAAAAATCTTTCATTATTGTCTAAGTACATATATGTCTTAAGGACAAAACGCGTAGGGTGTGTTTTTGGAGTGTAGTACAAAAATAAAAATGCGCGCTGGCCGTCTAAAGTCTCCTTTAAAATCCCTCTTCAATGCTGCTCCCCATCTCCCGTGATCAGCGGGGCTATAGAAGACTCACATACATAAAGACAAAAGGATAGGGGCGTAAACAAGAGGAAAAGAATCAGTAAAAGTTCAAAAATGATACAATTTATAATGACATTAATAGAAAAGTACAAAACTTACAATAAAATAAGGATGATACAGATCCAAGTACACCAGGCAGTAAAACACTCCAAAGGAAGGTCATTTGTTCAGACAAAATCCCCCTCTCCGGATTGCAGTTGGCGTGTGCTGAGGGGAAGTTTCAGACCGGCATCCACCTGTAGTGATTCCTGCGCTCGTGTAGGTAATGTCAGGCGTGTTGCGTCATCACGTTCATGCCCAACATGCAGTGGCTCTCCTATGCGTTTCGTGTCACGTGGGAAGAATTTGTCAGGGAAGGCACAATGCTCATTGGAGCTAACTAAATGCAGCCAGCTAACCAATGGAAAACGTTTTAACTCATCTGGGAGGTTATATCATCAGCCTTCCAATTGGTTCACAGATCACAGCATATACACAAAAACAGCAGAAAACAATTAAACATAACAAAGTCAAATAAGACATGGAACACACATTACACTAAGGCAGAATAAATCAGTGATATTTAATTAATAAAAAGTGAGTAATCTCTCAGAGGATATTATAAACAAAAATATTGTGGTGAAATTATTAATATAAACCTCTGATCACCCAAATAATTTTTCACCAAATAATTGGTGAATATTGTGACATTTACCATATAAGAATCTCAATAATATCAGTCATTATAACACTTATAATTAAAAAAACTTAAAATATAATATAAAATAATAATAACTACACTACTCATATGATTACTAGCAATATTTCACACCAGCATGGTGATACTAGGGTTATAGGAGTATAAACTACTGCAACATGACCATACCCAATATCATACAGAAATTGATAATGTCATAAGATTTTAGCATTAATGGAATATGATTAGTACACCTATACAGAGTAGATTATAAAGAGTAGATTATAAAGTGCAGCACAATTTAATATCCCAAGTTTTCTAAGTATTTGATGTATATATATGTTATTCTTTATAAATTGTGACTAACCCTGACGAAGGATGTTGTAACTGTGTGATAAGCAATATACAGCTAGCAGAACAACATAATTAATACATACATCAGGCTAAGTTGAGAAGAACCCTTACTATGCAAATTCTACTCCCCACACACACACACACACACACGGTGTATAGTGGCGCTGCATACAGATGTTGCTAAAATCACTCACCAGATACCCTCTCACCTAATTAAGTGCTCCCTCCTAATAACGAATCCCGTGCCATGCAGAGAAACGTGAACACCTAGTCACGTGTTGCGCTATGATTGGCAGTATCCCCGTGCACATGCACATACAGCAGAGCCGGACATATATAAAAAAAAAAAAAAAAAAAAATATATATATATATATATATATATATATATATATATATATATATATATACCCATAAAAAGAAGAACAGAGAGCGCACCTCCCATAGTGTAAAACAGTACATTTAATCAATAAAAAGCACAAGGGGATTAAGGACACTCACAAGGATAAGAGTTAAAAAGGCAATTTGTGATATATATAATCACCACCAGCAAGGTCGCACCGTCCTGGAACACATCTGATGGTATAGCGTCCCTCCGGTGTATCTGCAGCAGTAGTTGGTGATAGGGAACAAGGTCTCTCAGCGTCCGTGCAGTAAAAGAGATTTTTTCAGCCTCAGATCAGCTCCATGTGCTCTCTGGCCGTAAAGCGCGCACTGCGTGATGACGTAGTGTCGTGGTAGCGTCCCTGACGCGTTTCGTCACGACAGTAACTTTTTCAAAGGGAATAGCAGCTAGAGGGAGGGCTCAGTATATATGGACGCATTTAATCAAGTGGGAGTGGTAACAGAGCAACCAGTGGCCAATCGCCAGTGTCCAGACAAAAGACCAAGGCACTGGCGATGGGCCAATAAAAATCACCCTGCCAGACCTATCAGCACAAATACTAATATACATAGGTATACAGAGACAGACTACGAATATAATATAATATGCAATATAACCAATCTTAGCCACTAAACAAGACAGGTGGAGTATATTAAAAAAAATATTATTACATACATTCACTAAGGGAATTATACACAATGATGATAATAATAAAGATGAAGATAAAAACTCACAATGTTAAAAACATCTTAATCCGTATATAGGTACTGACATCAGCAGATGGACATATAACAGCTATATAAAATTAATTCATTAATAAAGGAAGACCCTTATTCAACAACAATTCATTATGAAACAATCAATAAAAACATACACATGTATTATGAATCCAAAAACCAATGGTTTAGTAATTATAACTTCACTAGACTAATGAAAAGGAATTAAAACAATTAAAATAAAATGAAAATAAAAATCTGAATATATATATTATTTTTTTTAAACATATATGTATGTATGTCCCTGTGTCTAGGGGCAATTTGATTGGTCCGTTGGTACGTCACTCCGCCTCGGGCCAATCTGATTGCTCCCTCGGGCCAGCCTCCCTCCCACGGCTCTCATTGTCTCACCCCCCGCCCCTATGTCCCACTCCCCCACGGCTCTCATTAGCCGGTGTACCTCCCCCCCCCGGCTACACGCATGCCCCTCTGAGTGTAGTGCAGCCACAGATTGTCCTCCTCACCGAGCGCCGCTGCAACCCCCCCAACCGCACCTCACACCCGGCCCGCCATCTGCCTCAGAAACCCACCAGCCACACCCTACACCCGGGCCGCAACTTCCATCCGCACCCCCGCCGGATCAGTCCCTCACACTGCCGCCTCACATACACCGCCACCGGCCCCCCGCATCACCAGTCCCTCACACCACCACTCCAAGCCTGCCGCATCTCCGCCCACTATCACGCCCGCCTGTCACCTCTCTCCCTGCTGCACACCTCTCCCGCTGCCGCCTCTCGATGCCGCCTTTCGATGCCGCCTCTCGATGCCGCCTCTCGATGCCGCCTCTCGATGCCGCCTCTCTCCCGCCAGGACACCGTACACTCCAGGCCGTCGCCTCTCGCCCGGTGCCGCCTCTAGCACACACGCCCGCTCCTGCCTTTCACCCCCCCGCTCCTGCCTTTCACCCCCCCGCTCTTGCCTTACACCCCCCCGCTTTTGCCTTTCACCCCCCCCGGCTCTTGCTTTTCACCCCCCCCCCCGCTCTTGCCTTTCATCCCCCCGCTCCTGCCACTCACCCCCCCCGCTCCTGCCACTCACCCCCCCCCCGCTCCTGCCATTCACCTCCCCACTCTTGCCTTCCAGTCACTCACTCAGTCACCCACTCACTTAGTCACCCGCTCACTCAGTCACCCGCTCACTCAGTCACCCGCTCACTCAGTCACCCGCTCACCTGTCTTTTGTGGAAAATGTAAAAAGAAACAGGTTGCATTGTAATCTTTTTTTCGGTATGACAATAAAAAAACAGTTACGTTCAAGTTGTGTGCTAAAAAATATTTTTCCCTGGTAGGTGCGCTATGGGTTGGGGGGGGGGGAGAGGGGTGCCCTGCTCCTTTCATTTGTCCTGGGCCCCATGCTTTCTGTTGACGACCCTGCTTTCACCCGCCACCGCAGCGGACCTCCCGCCCCACAGTAAGTCCGCTGCTGCCACCCTCCCTGTCACACCCCCTGAAGCGCTATATATATTAATGGTGCTATATAAAGACATACAATACACACCGCACCCAAAGTCAGCCGCCGCAGAGATACCCGCAGGGTGCCGCTGCACCCTGTCACTAACTCACCTACAGTGAGCCGCACAACCCTCCCGCCTGCCCCCATGAATAACAACCCTCTCGCCCCCCTCGTGACCCACTTGTGCCGAGCTCTGAAGGGGGGGTAGAAAATCACTAACCAAAGGTGAGCCACCGCCACTAACCTCTGAAGGGGGGGGGGGTGATTCCACTTGCCCACCCAGGGAGACGCCGCCTAGCTGTGAAGGGGGGGAATCCCAACCCTCCCAGCCACCCCCCCCCAACTCAATTGGAGATGTAAATGGGGGGGGAATTGGAACTGTGAAGGGGGTGGGGAATCGGAGCTGTGAAGGGGGGGGGGAATGGAGATGTGAAAGCCGGGGGAAGAGGGGTGAGCGTAGAGCGAGGGGTAGCGGGAAAATTTTATCCCGGGCAATGTCAGGTATATCAGCTAGTATACTATAATTCTAAGTTGGATTCCGTCTGTTTGTTTGTATGTTCGAAGCATCGAAATCTCAGAAATGGCACCACGGAGTACAATGAAACATTCACTGGACATTCTGCTGCAGATTTGGCAGAGAGAGGACATGCCACAGCAGCTCGGGAGATGTGCCGACAGCGGGGGGCGGGAGGGGGGAGGTGTGGCCGGGGACATGTTCTGGCAGCGGGGGGAGACACACACATATACACACACAGACAGAGACAAATCTCACCCCGTAATACATCCAGTAGCAGTGGGAGGCTGGGGAGATTTTCCGACAGTGAGGGGGGCGGGGAGATGTGGCACCAGCGGGGGGGATGTGGTGGGCAAGGACATGCATTTAATATTATATTCCCCGGGCGAAGCTGGGAACAAAAGCTAGTGGAGTTTATAAAGAAGAAGCTACAGTATTGGCAGAATAATAAGTTTCCCTTTATTTTCTGAGGCTCGTAATGGCGGTAGTAATAGAATGAGGCAGGGAGAACAGAAAAGTTTAGACATGTGTCAAGCAACAGGTTTCTACAATAAGTGTGTTAGTTATTGGGGAGGTGGGTTATTATGTGTATTGTGAGGTTTTTTTTATGTGTATTTTAGGGGCAGGGCGTTATTTGTATTGGGGTTTTTAATATGTGTATTGCTGAGAAGGGGTGCTTATGTGAATTGGGGGGCTTAATGTATATTGGGGTTAAGTGTGCTGGGGGGAGAGGGGAGAGGGTTTCCATGTGCATTATATGACTTTCTGCCACATATATTCATGTATTCATAGTATTTTGTGTTTATTTTCAGAGAGGAATGGCAGGTAAAGGAAGACAAAGTAAGAAGAGCCGTCAAACAGGTTGTAAAATGGGATGTTTCTAAAGACAATCCTCTAGACCCTGTCGTCTTGCCACAAGTGGACTGTGTGCTCAGCCTTTGGGTGCTACATATTATTAGCAGAGACAAGGAAGCTTACCGGAGCAACCTGAGAAAATTCTCATCACTACTGAAGATTGGGGGTCACCTGTTACTCTTTGGGGTTTTTAATGGAAAATACTATAAGATTGATGAGCACAAGTTCTTTATCCTGCCATATGATGAGATGTTTTTAAGAGAGGCTCTCAGGGATGCAGGGTACGTCATTGAGAATATGGATGTGCTACCCAGCAAAAAGGGCTGTAATATGGTAGATTATGAAAACCTTGTGTATGTTATAGCGCGCAAGGAGAGAGAAGTTTTACAATGTCCAGCTTGACCTTTCGAAATGTTGAAAATATAATCAATAAATGCCTCTTTAATTTCTTTCTTCTGTCAAAGCAAAATACCAATTATATGACAAAATCATTAGCTATATGTGAGGACACTTATGTGTTTGCTTGTAATATAAGATAAATTGGAATATTCATTAAAATAACAATTGATCTAATTCTGAAAACGTATTATTTTGAAAGACTATGAATGATTAGCACAGAGGAGAGAAATTAAGAATACATATTTATTATTACACAATTTCACAATTTTAAATGAATGCCCAACCGCAACTTTCAAAATGTTCAACACATTTTCAATAAATGCCACTATATTTTCTTTCTTCTGTTCCATTTTATAAAAAAAAATCAGAAATAAAGCAGGGTGACCGGCCTGCTTCATGTGGGCCCGCTCCTCCCACCCTCGCCCCCCCTTGCCCCAGCTTCCGCCGTGCCAGCATCTTGCCCCAGGCAGCAGCCGCAGAATTAGACGCCAGTCTCACCCCTCCCCCCTGCTGCCTACCTCCTGTGCCCCCCACTCAGTCACCCACCCAGTCAACCAACCAGTCAACCACCCAGTCACCCACCCAGTCACCCACCCAGTCACCCACACTTTCACCCATCCAGTCACTCACCCACCCAGTCACTCACCCACACACCCAGTCACTCACCCATGCACCCAGTCACTCACCCACCCAGTCACTCACTCACTTACCCCATCACTCACCCACCCTGTCACTCACTCTAATCACTCACCCACCCAGTCACTCACCCACCCAGTCACTCACCCAACCACTCACTCACCAATGCACCCAGTCACTCACTCACCCATCCAGTTACTCACCCACCCAGTCACTTACCCACCCAGACACTCACCCACCCAATTTTTGTCGTGGTATTTGCCCTATGGTTCGTGTGGTGGGGTTAGGGCCCCTGCTCCTTTCATTTGTCCTGGGCCCAATGATTTCTGTTGGCGGCCCTGAATAGGCACACAGACAGTAAGACGCAGCTCCAGGAGGCTCCGTTCTGCTACACAACAAACTCCTTTCTGTGGCACAAAGAGTTCAACATTTATATTTCTTATTTTAACTATATGAATTTTTGTCCGTACACGTTATTCTATATTTGGAGAGAAAGAAAAATCCTATTTCAAGTGAGTGTGTGTGTGTGTGTGTGTGTGTGTGTGTGTGTGTGTGTGTGTGTGTGTGTGTGTGTGTGTGTGTGTGTGTGTGTGTGTGTGTGTGTGTGTGTGTGTGTGTGTGTGTGTGTGTGTGTGTATATCCAGGTCGTACTGACACTAAAAAAAATTGATTATTTTTGAATTACGTAAACTATAGAACCATGAGATGACGTGATTTCTAAACTAGCATTAATACAACACATAGATTAATAGTAAATAAAATACTGTACAATATTACAAGTGTCAATATGTGAAATAGGAATCCTTGTGACCAAATACAGTTCATTATAATCCAATGTTACTATTTGTTCTCATGACGTGTTACATTGTAAAAGGAAGTAAAGGACTTATCACAGCGAAAGATTTCTGAATGAACAATGTGTACAGGCATACCCCGGTTTAAGGACACTCACTTTAAGAACACTCGCGAGTAAGTACATATCGCCCAATAGGTAAACAGCAGCTTGCGCCTGCGCCAGTCAGCACGTCCTGAACAGCAATACCGGCTCCTACATGTACCAAAACTGTTAACAAGCGGAGAGACTATAGAGCCTGCTACACATGTGTTATTTACATCAGTTATGCACGTATGTGACGATTGCAGTACAGTACATGCATCGATAAGTGGAAAAAAGGTAGTGCTTCACTTTAAGTACATTTTCGCTTTACATACATGCTCCGGTCCCATTGCGTACGTTAATGCGGGGTATGCCTGTAATGTGTAATGTGAGAACTGAATGAATATTCAGGAATATACTAGATAGCTAGTTTGCCTCATTTGTGTCATTTCCAAAAAAACAATTTTGCACAGATTGTACAGTACATACTACTGCTTAACAGACAAGGTGAGATAAATGTACTCATGACAAAAGGTGTTTTTGTCCGGAAAGGTTCCAATTATAATTATTTACCTTAATGTTGTTTCATCTTTTACTGTAACATATATAATTGACTTTGTTACTTTTTATATTTTAATCCGGTCTGCACCCAGTTTCCCACTTTCTTGATAAGTACTAAGTACCAGGTTAAAATGACGAAAAACAAAGAATAAATTAACCAAAATCATAGTATTTGTGTATAGGATTTGGAATGAACAATATGTAAACTATAATGTGAGAACTGACTGATGGGTAAGAAATGCACAGAGTATGATGGTGGGATTGTGTAACTTGTGACAGACATTTAGGGGTCTATGCACTAAGCAGCGGTAAATTGCATTCGCCCGGGTTTGAATTTGCCATGTTTTTGGCGTGTTGCCCTCGCTGTATGCTAGAAGGGCCGAATCCCTGGCGAATGAATGCGCCACCACCATTTGAAAAAATGGCGACTAACCAATGGCGAGACAGCCTGTCTGGCGAGAAACAAAACAAGAACAGGGCGCACAACGCACATAGTGAAATACAGTATATTAAAATGCTTTACTAAGGAAAAATAAGTTCTGCGTACATCAAAATTGATAAAATCAGACAAGGGGTTAGTGGAGTTACCACACAGCAAGACAGCTGAAGTCGTCGCTCATCACCCGACGTGAAGGGAAGAACAGCAGACCAGCAGTCATCAAGCGTGGCAGGGGAGCCCTCTGGATCAATAGATCACACTCTCTCCGTCTTGTTGCTGTAAATTCATTAGTCCACAGTGTAAAACAATACACACCAGTCCCAGAATAGTAAACTGCAGTCCCGGTCAGTAACTTCCCTGTATCATGCCGACAGCTCGCCGCTGTGTCGCGTGGGGATGCCTGCTGATGACGTCACTGGTTCCACTGACAGTACAGGGTTCACGGCTATCACAGCATGTAGCACCGCTCGGCTTGCAGGGAGACACAGGCTGACAGAACGGGAATGGGCTGGCACAGGGGACAACGGACATTCAGAGTCTTAGAGTAGTGTAAGGCAGTCTTGATCAGTGACTCGGCTCTGTTTAGCCGGTAGCGAGTCGCTGTGCCACGTGGGGGCGCCCGCTGATGACGTCACTGGCTTCGCTACCAGTGCAAGTCCCACAGCTCCAGCAGCAATTGCGCACGGCACCGCTCGGCTCACATAAAGACACACAGGCTGTCAGATCATGAAACAACTGCCACAGGGGTCAATAGGGGTACAAATTAAGAAATAAAACACCATATGGTATTGGGAATTGAGCATGAAACACAGTCCAACGCGTTTCGTAACACTAGGTTACTTCATCAGGGAATATAAACAGCTGAAGGAGGGAGTACATATTTATACATCAACCATCCAATGAACAATGGGTTTCATAATTGTTGCACCAATCAGCGAAGGTTCATTAAAAAAGCTCATTCACAATGCTGTAAACACAGTGTTATTTAAAAGAAACAGAACCTATGAACAATAAAATACAATATATATATAAAATATTATTAAAATATGTATACTAAAAAGTATGGATGAATTGCTCTGAAAGAGAAAAAACACTATTAGATATATGTAGGTGATAACAGAGACATCATACATATATATAGCAAAGGAAGATATCTAAAGATTCAATACAGGGACCAAATGTCAATATCTTCGTTTAACCACTAGGGGTCAACGAGCCCATTTGGTAAATCCAATAAGTCTCTTGGTAGGAGAGGCTTTTAATTCTATCGCCTTCCCTCCTTTCTTTGGGAACCAATTTAATACCCTTAAACCAAAGTTTAGATGGATCTTTATTATGGTGTGATGCATAATGACGGGAGAGGCTATGTTTCTCATAACCATTTTTGATATTTCTTATATGCTCCTGTATACGAATCTTTAGGCATCTTTTAGTGCGACCTATATATTGAAGGCCGCACTCACAGTTCACCAAGTAAACTACATGAGTTGAGTTACAATTGATAAAGGAATCAATAACGAAGCTCTCACCGTTAGCGAAAGACTTGAATGTTTTCCTTTCTGGATGTAAATTTTTACAAACTGAACAGTTACCAAACTGGAAATTACCAACTGGTTTGTCTCCAATCCAAGTAACAGGGGCAGGGTTGACACAATTGAAACCCACATCGCTGGGAGCTAGTGAATTTTTTAGTGTTGGCCCTCCTATAAATAAATTTTGGAGTGTTTGAAAGGCGGCCACTTAAAACTGGATCATTACATAAAATGGCCCAATGTCTGTGAATAATTTTCTCTATTTTCTTACTCACTGAGTTGAACGTAGTGATAAATGGTACTTCTAACACGTTAGTTTGGTCATATTTTTGTTCCTTAATTTTTGGGACTAACATAGTCTGCCTATCCATACCTCTACTAAATCAAGATCCCTGCATAAATCAACACTTGAGTAGCCTCTTTCGATGAATTTATCAAACAACAGTTTTGATTGCTCCTCAAAGTCACGTTCTTCACTACAGTTACGTTTAATTCTGATAAATTGTCCTCTAGGGATGTTGGTGACCCACGATCTTTTGTGGTTGCTCGTTGCCATCAACAAATTGTTGGCATCTATATCTTTAAAGTAGACCTTAGTGGAAATACTACCATCATGCAACGCTGTCAATTGTAGATCCAAAAAATTAATGGTAGTGGAGTCAGAAACGTGTGTGAACACCAGGTTCTTATCATTGGTGTTCAAGTATGCAAGAAAGGAGCAGACGGACACATTATCCCCCTCCCAGACACACAAAATATCGTCAATATAGCGACGTCAAATGACGATATGGTGTCCGAAGGGGTTGTTGTTCCAAATATTCTGTAACTCCCACTGACCCATATACAGGTTTGCGAAACTTGGAGCAAATCTTGTGCCCATAGCAGTTCCGCAAACCTGTAAAAAGAACTCTTTGAGAAACATAAAATAGTTATGGGTCAGGATGAATTCTATCGATTTTAGGATAAATTCAGTATTTAGATGGTGTAAGGTGGTATCAGCCTCCAAGAAGGATCTAATAGCTTGGAGTCCCTTGTCATGTGGGATATTTGTGTAGAGCGCCTGTACATCACAGGAAATCCACTTATAGGTGCTCTTCCACTCAAAATCCTGAAATGTTTGTATGACAGAGGATGTATCTTTAAGATACGAGGGCAGCTTGCTAACATATACTTGAAGAAAAAAATCTACATACGGCGAAAGATTCGCAGTAAGAGAATCAATTCCCAAAATTATGGGACGACCAGGTGGGTTGGAAATAGATTTATGGACTTTGGGCAAATGATAAAAAATTGGAATTTTGGGGGAGGCATTAAACAGAAAATCAAACTCGACTTTTGTAATTACAAAATCCTCTATTGCTACATTCAATAATTCTTTAAGTAGAATTAAAAGGAGGGGAGGTGATAGAATTAAAAGCCTCTCCTACCAAGAGACTTATTGGATTTACCAAATGGGCTCGTTGACCCCTAGTGGGTTAAACGAAGATATTGACATTTGGTCCCTGTATTGAATCTTTAGATATCTTCCTTTGCTATATATATATATGTATGATGTCTCTGTTATCACCTACATATATCTAATAGTGTTTTTTCTCTTTCAGAGCAATTCATCCATACTTTTTAGTATACATATTTTAATAATATTTTATATATATATTGTATTTTATTGTTCATAGGTTCTGTTTCTTTTAAATAACACTGTGTTTACAGCATTGTGAATGAGCTTTTTTAATGAACCTTCGCTGATTGGTGCAACAATTATGAAACCCATTGTTCATTGGATGGTTGATGTATAAATATGTACTCCCTCCTTCAGCTGTTTATATTCCCTGATGAAGTAACCTAGTGTTACGAAACGCGTTGGACTGTGTTTCATGCTCAATTCCCAATACCATATGGTGTTTTATTTCTTTATTTGTACCCCTATTGACCCCTGTGGCAGTTGTTTCACGATCTGACAGCCTGTGTGTCTTTATGTGAGCCGAGCGGTGCCGTGCGCAATTGCTGCTGGAGCTGTGGGACTTGCACTGGTAGCGAAGCCAGTGACGTCATCAGCGGGCGCCCCCACGTGGCACAGCGACTCGCTACCGGCTAAACAGAGCCGAGTCACTGATCAAGACTGCCTTACACTACTCTAAGACTCTGAATATCCGTTGTCCCCTGTGCCAGCCAATTCCCGTTCTGTCAGCCTGTGTCTCCCTGCAAGCCGAGCGGTGCTACATGCTGTGATAGCCGTGAGCCCTGTACTGTCAGTGGAACCAGTGACGTCATCAGCAGGCATCCCCACACGACACAGCGGCGAGCTGTCGGCATGATACAGGGAAGTTACTGACCGGGACTGCAGTTTACTATTCTGGGACTGGTGTGTATTGTTTTACACTGTGGACTAATGAATTTACAGCAACAAGACGGAGAGAGTGTGATCTATTGATCCAGAGGGCTCCCCTGCCACGCTTGATGACTGCTGGTCTGCTGTTCTTCCCTTCACGTCGGGTGATGAGCGACGACTTCAGCTGTCTTGCTGTGTGCTAACCCCACTAACCCCTTGTCTGATTTTATCAATTTTGATGTACGCAGAACTTATTTTTCCTTAGTAAAGCATTTTAATATATTGCATTTCACTATGTGCGTTGTGCGCCCTGTTCTTGTTTTGTTTCTCTAGTTCTGGGGGTGTTGAGCCACCTCTTAAGAAAGGCTGCAGACGTACCATCAGTGTCCTATAAGGTTTTTTTATTGGTTTATTGCACAATATATTCACTATAGTGTATTTATACCTATTTATCAGTTATTAGCTGCGCAATTTTTTTCTTTTGTCATTTATCTGTCTGGCGAGAAGCTGCCGAGAAGCCGTCCCCTGCCGAGCTGTGTCTGCAGCAGAGAGAGATCCGCCGCTCTCTCGGCACATTAAAAATTCTATTAAATACAATTTTAATTCATAGTGTACATGTGCAGGGGGTCTCCGGATCTGAACCGCATTGGTTTCAGGTCCAGGGACCCCCTGCTTCCCGAGATACAGGCCCCTTTGTGAGATGCCGGTATCCCTCTGCATTTAAATGTCCCAATCACGTGACCGCGGAATGTAAACAAAGCAGAGGGATACCGGCACCCCATAAAGGGGCCTGTATCACGGGAAGCAGGGGGTCCCCGGACCTAAAACCAAAGCGGTTCAGCTCCGGAGACACTCTGCACATCTACACTATGAATAAAATATATCAATAAACACTCATTCCTTACCTTTGCGGCTATCTGCTATGGTAACGAAGCAGCATGAATGTATTTTTAATAATAGTGTACTGTGAGAAGGGGGTCCCCTGAGCTGAACCGCAATGATTTGTGTAGCAGGGACCCCCTGCTTCCCGAGTTACAGGCCCCGGTATGTGTCATCGGGTGGCAGTGTTGCCGCCATATTTATAGTTTCCCATACGCGACGTGCCCGCAATAAATATGGCGTCGACACTGGAACCGATGCCCCAAACTGGGGCCCGTAACTCAGGAAGCAGGGGGTCCCTGAGCCACAAATCAATACGGTTCAGCTCAGGGGACCCCCTGCTCCCGCACAATATTATTAAAATAAATGAATGCTGCTTCATTACCATAGCGGATAGCTGCTAAAGCAATGAAGGGGTGAAGGCATAATAGCATGTTTATTGGGGACAATTGCCCCAATAAACATTGCAATAAACAAATAATAATAATTCACTTTTATCACTTGCACAATCCACCTTTATTATAGAATCTATATTATTCTTATTAACACACAATTATTTTCAATTTAATTCACGATTTTATTTACAGACACGTGGCACAGCAATGGGTACTTCATTCGCACCATCTTATGCAAATTTTTTCATGGGTTCTTGGGAGTTCACTCACATTTATAGTCACGTTAACCCTTTCCAAAATAATATTATTTTCTATCGGAGACTTATTGAAGATCTGTTTATGATTTGGGAAGGTGATGTAAGGTCACTGACGGAATTTGTGGACCATCTAAACAGTAATGATTATAACTTAAATTTTACATTTTTATTTGACCCTCAAAAAATCGAATATCTGGATTTGTCATTGTACGTTGATTCTAATCAGCATATTCAATCAGATGTGTTCAGAAAAATCAATTCAGAGAACACTTTCCTTAAGGCGGACAGTGGAAATCCTAAGCCTTTGATCCGAGGCATCCAAAAGGCGCAATTTTTACGACTTAGACGCATATGTTCAGAAGAAGATCATTTTATAGAACAATCAAAACAATTAGCGTCTAGATTCCGCCTTAGGGGGTACAATGATAGTGACCTACAGAAAGCTTTTGAACATGCCTACCATACCCTACGCTTGGATTTGTTGAAAAAAACGTTCTAAGGTTACGGGGTATTGGTCATACACCTTTATATTTTGTCACTCAGCATAGCAGACAAGCAAATGTAATTCGCACCATTGTTGCTAGACATTGGAGTATTCTGAGTCTAGACAATAAATTAAAGCCATATATTCAACAACTACCCAAATTTGTTTTTAAAAAAGCAAAATCATTAGCAAGTTATGGCTCACCTAGCTTGTTCATCAATCCTTTGCAAAAAACTAAAGTTTTCACTCCACCTGTGGGTTTCTTCAAATGTGGTTTTTTCAGGGTGTGTACTTTTGCCAAACCCATTAAAGTAATACACTCTAGGGTTAACTAGGATAAAATAGAACTTAAGAGCTTTATCACATGTAACACCAATTTCGTGATTTACATCCTAACGTGGTTGTGGCAAGAGCTACATAGGACGAAAACCTCCATCTACACCCCGGTTCTGTAGAAACCTGCGCTCTATTCACTTACCTGTCTTTGAGTCCACTTTACGCTCCTCCCTCTCCTCTCTCAGCTCTGCTACAGACCCCGACAACCTGGTCAGGAACTACAACTCTGTCTTGTCCTCCTCTCTTGATCTACATGCCCCACTTTCTCTCTGCCGCACTCGCCCTTCTAACCCTAGATCCTGGCTAAATTCCCACACGCGCATGCTGCGTTCCTCCACTCATTCCTCTGAATGCCTCTGGAGGAAGTCTCACACTCTCGCAGACTTCCTTCACTACAAATTTATGCTATCCTGTTTCAACTCTGCCCTCTCGCAAGCTAAACAAGCCTACTTTTTTGCACTAATCAACATGCACAAGTCTAACCCATGCCGACTATTCTCTGTCTTTGATACTCTACTCAAACCACCCTCAGCTGCCTCTCCTTCCTCCATCTCCACTCAGGACTTTGCTGACTATTTTAAGGAAAAGGTGGAATCCATACGTCAGAACATCCCCTCTGTTTCTTCTTCCCATCCTACACCTCTTCCTAACTCTCCTCCTGCCTTCCTTGACTCTTTTTCCACTGTGTCAGAGGAGGATGTGTCGCTGTTGATCGCCTCTTCTCCCTCTACCACTTGCCCTCTTGACCCCATTCCCTCCCATCTCCTAAAACCTCTTGCTCCTACTATAATCCCTACGCTCACACACATTTTTAACTCCTCCCTCTGCTCTGGAACCTTTCCATCCTCCTTCAAACATGCAACAGTCTTACCATTACTCAAAAACAGCAAGCTTGACCCTACCTGTCTTTCTAACTATCGACCTGTCTCCCTCCTGCCTTTTGCCTCTAAACTCCTTGAACGTCTTGTATTCTCTCGCTTGCTCCATTTTCTCAACACCTATTCTCTCCTAGACCCTCTACAATCTGGCTTCCGCACTGCTCACTCCACGGAAACAGCCCTCACTAAAATAACTGACGACCTCCATGCTGCCAAAGACAGAGGTCATTACACTCTGCTCATATTACTCGACCTCTCTGCAGCATTTGATATTGTGGATCACCCTCTTCTCCTTCACATTCTCCATACTCTTGGTATTCGGAACAAAGCTCTATCCTGGATCTCATCCTACCTCTCCCATCGTACTTTCAGTGTCTCTTCTGCTAACACCTCCTCCTCCTCTATTGATCTCTCTGTGGGGGTACCCAGGGCTCTGTCATGGGACCTCTTCTCTTTTCTCTGAACACACTCTCTCTAGGTGACCTAATAACATATTTTGGGTTTAAATATCACCTCTATGCTGACGACACACAAATATACTTTTCAACACCCGACCTTACACCTGCTATACAGATCAAAGTTTCTGAATGTCTCTCTGCTATATCATCCTGGATGGCCCTCCGTCGCCTTAAACTCAACATGGCTAAAACAGAGCTCCTCATACTTCCTCCCAAACCTGGCTCTACTACCTCCTTCCACATTACTGTTGGAACTACGATCATCCACCCAGTAGCCCAAGCATGCTGCCTAGGGGTCACACTCGACTCCTCTCTCACATTCGCCCCTCACATTCAAAACTTTTCTAAAACTTGTCGCTTTTTCCTCCGCAATATCACAAAGATACGCCCTTTCCTCTGTTGCTCGACTGCTAAAACTCTGACTCAGGCCCTCATTCTCTCCCGTCTTGATTACTGTAACCTCCTGCTGTCCGGCCTTCCTGCCTCTCACCTGTCTCCCCTACAATCGATCCTAAATGCTGCTGCCAGAATCACTCTACTCTTTCCTAGATCGGTCTCAGCATCTCCCCTCCTGAAATCCCTCTCCTGGCTTCCAATTAAATCCCGCATCTCACACTCCATTCTTCTCCTCACTTTTAAAGCTTTACACTCTTCTGCTCCTCCTTACATCTCAGCCCTAATTTCTCGCTATGCACCATACCGACTTTTGCGTTCTGCTCAAGGATGTCTTCTTTCTACACCCCTTTTTATCTAAAGCCCTCTCCCGCCTTAAACCTTTTTCACTGACTGCCCCACACCTCTGGAATGCCCTTCCCCTCAGTACCCGACTAGCACCCTCTCTATCCACCTTTAAGCCCCACCTTAAGACACACTTGCTTAAAGAAGCATACGAATAGCACTGTGAACATTCTGAACACATGATACATAAAGCTTGGCCCCCTGCAGACGCACTTACCAGAACTCCCTACTACTGTCTCTGTACGTTCTCCCTACCTACCAATTAGATTGTAAGCTCCTCGGAGCAGGGACTCCTCTTCCTTAATGTTATGTTTATGTCTAAAGCACTTATTCCCATGATCTGTTATTTATATTATCTGTTATTTATTTGATTATCACATGTATTACTACTGTGAAGCGCTATGTACATTAGTGGCGCTATATAAATAAAGACATACAATACAATACAACCCATAAAGAATCGAATAATGGAACACATTAGAAGCATAAAGAATGGAGATCAGAGATTGCCAGTGGCGAGACACTTTTTAGAATGCCCATTGGGCAAACTGGAGTTGTTAACATTCAGTGGGATAGACCATATCCCACCCCCTGTCAGACGATGTGACCGACAGAACATCCTTAATCAAAAGGAGATGTTCTGGATATTCACTATGGACACCATGTCACCAAAAGGAATTAATATAGACTGGGAGATAAAACTCTTTCTTTAAGTTTTTTTTTTCTCTCCTCCCTGGCAACCCCTGTTCCGTAAAAATCAGTTGCTGCTACTTTTTGTTCTTGTTCTTTTATAATATCTTTGCAAATCAAATCAACTTATTAAAGCATATATATATATAAATAATTGATTATTGATTATTTTTTTTAAAAAGAGAGAGGATTAATGATCAATTTGAAATCTACCATGTATTATTAATACCTAGGTCTTTATTCATTAAGATCATATGACTAGCTAGACAAAATATTAATAAGCTTTTCTGTGGTTTTCGTTTTTCATATCTTGAATAGTAAACCACTGACTGATAATCAGATGAAGATAAGTTTTTGTTTATGATCGGTATGTTCAAAAAAACACTGGGTAATAATGTTAGGAAACAATTCATCTTGTTGTTTGCATTTTCATTGTTCAACATTTGTTGGATATTATTGTGTATTTATTGTTATTATTTTCATTATCTGTTTTCATCTTATTATTTCTTTGGATTGACCTCATTGAACGTTGTGATGATCTGAAAAAATTGTCAGTAAAATCATACGTTAAGTTCCTTAATATTTATATGATTGGCAACAAAGCAACCAAAATTGTTATAAGTGTATATACATTGTGTCCTAAATGATATTTGGGTTAGATGTATCCACTTAACTTTATTCTGTAGTCTGTTCAGAATTGCATGAATGTAAGGTAATTCTAATTATTGTTTAAATTGTAATGTTTCACACAATTTATCCCCCCGCTATTACTTTATTTTAATCAATTAATGCATCCTTTGCATTGATTTAATTTCATACATATTTTAATTTGTTTTATTACCTTAGCAGGTAGAGGTTAATAGAATATCATTTGGTAAATAGTATTGTCACCTCACCTCCCTGTAAGGTTTATTGTGGTTGTTGCAATTAGTGACATAACATCTGATGTAACAAATTGTTTATTCACTGGCAATGTATTTGCCATTTTCTGCTTTGACTTCTGGTAGGAGCTCATTACGGGTGTGGTTACACTCACCAGGTGAGCAAACTCCCTTTGTCCATCATGGGAGTCACTACTAGCACCTGAGTGTGATGTCACTTCCGGGTGGGCTTGTATTTCAGTCGACACAGCAGCAGGTAATGTTCACTCTTTGAGAAAGGCCCTTTGTGGCTGAAACGTGTTAGAGTTGCGGGGGGTGCGTCCCTCTCTCTCTTTTTAAATACCCATGGCATAATAAAGATTTTTTTATAGCACAGTCCAGCCTTGTTCATTTGCTGTGCGGCCGTGACCGCTGTCTTTTCTCCCCGGTGAGGATACTTTGCCTGCAATTGCAATAACCAACATACACCCCCTGTGCCCCCAACAACCCATATACCCCCATTAAATATATCACATTTTTGGGATGCACAGCAATGATACTATAGGCCGGCGGTAGCCCGCGGGTGTTCTCCGCAGCCCTGCAGTACCAACTCAGTGCACCCCAAAAAAATTACAACACATAAATACACTACCCTTAACACATACAGTATAGTAATGTGCAAAATTACTATTATCCACATATGGATAATAGTGAATTTGCCCATTTAAAATACATAAAGAACAAATAAATACAATAAATACATATAGCATTCACCCATGTCCGGCCCACGATGAAGGCCATCCTCATCTTCATCACCATCCACGCCCCCTCTGATGCTGCAAAACATAAACAAGAATAAAAATGCCAATGTAATGTCCCTAACCCCTTAATCACCATAGCGGTTATTAACCGCTACAGTCAATAAGGGGTTAACCCACCCTCACCCACCATTCGGGAGGCCTACATACCCTCCACCACTAACCCCCCCCCCATCCTGTGAGGCCTAACCTCCCTCATAAACTACCCACCTGGGAGGCCTACCCACATAACCTTGGGGCCAATTCCCCCTTCCCCCACCCCCAGTACCCACAATAAAAACAATACACAGCCCCACAATAAACATCATTATATTAATTAAATACATAACCCAACCCCTGTGCCCCCCCATAAATACATGATTTATTATTTTACATACAGTGTTAATACCCCAGGCCCACGGGAGTCCCCGGTGGGCCTGACAGGTCACCTCACAGACCTACAGTAGCCCAGCACCATGTTTCAAACAGGGTCTGGAGGACTGTTGGTGGTCCCCGCCAGGCGCCATGGTCCACCAGGTGATCTCCGCGGGTCACCGTGGGCCACAATGGGGTCCCCACGGGTAGACCCTTGGCTGTCTGGGGGGCCCCGGGTCAGACCCACAGGGGTCTGAGGGGTCTCGGGTGTTTCCCACGGGAGCCTGGGGACCCATACACTGGCGACACACTTTATTCGAGCTCGGCTAGTCCCACGAATTCGGGTATACCCGGGTGTATTGAGGTTTGTGACTGTTTTCTGCCCGAGTGCATTGAGGTATTTTCCAGGCAGGGATTGAAGCATTTTATTCCCGCTGGCTGCAATACTGCACAGTATATATATATATACTGCATTACAATTCATGAATTTATGCCATCTGGTAGACACGCGAAGCATTGCAGCCTATTAAATCCTAATCATTATCATTTAACAGATCAGCCGCCCGTCAGCCAGGCATGAACCCAGGCTGGGAAGGCAAACGCAACGGGGCTTGTCAGAGGTGAGGAGCGGCGCATTCCAGGTATCTGCCAGGTACATACTGGGTATTTGCTCGAATAAAGTGTGTCGGTGCAGTAAGTGGTCCCTATGGGTCCACGGTGCCCCCACAGATGTGTGGCAATCGGTTCTTCCCCGCAGGTGTCTCTCGTGGAACGGCAGCCTGGTACCCGTGAAAAACCCGAGGAGACCTCAGGTGGTCTCCATAGGTCTCTCGCAGACCAAAAGGATCCAACCCTGTATGTAAAAAAAATAAACATGTCCTATACATTAAATACATCAATCCCCCCCACCCACAACACATACAGTACAATAATGTGCAACATAACTATTATCCAGATAGGGATAATAGAATATTTTGCCCATTATTAAACACATTAACTAGCACAATAAAATAAATAAAGTTCTACTGACCTCGTCAATAAGAAGCCCCCTCGCCAGCAAAATCCGTGTCCTCTGTTGCCAACAAAATACATAGCCAATACATTGCAATTACATTCTGAGATCAATTAACCCCTTAATCACCTTATCGGATAATAACCACCCTGGCCAGATACCCACCCTTCACTCATTCATTTGTACAGTGGCTTCATCATGCAAATATATATATATATATATATATATATATATATATATATATATATATATATATATATATATATATATATATATATATATATATATACTGCACCGACACACTTTATTCGAGCAAATACCCAGTATGTACCTGGCAGATACCTGGAATGCACCGCTCCTCACCTCTGACAAGCCCCTTTGCGTTTGCCTTCCCAGCCTGGGTTCATGCCTGGCTGACGGGCGGCTGATCTGTTAAATGATAATGATTAGGATTTAATAGGCTGCAATGCTTCGCGTGTCTACCAGATGGCATAAATTCATGAATTGTAATGCAGTATATATATATATATATATACTGTGCAGTATTGCAGCCAGCGGGAATAAAATGCTTCAATCCCTGCCTGGAAAATACCTCAATGCACTCGGGCAGAAAACAGTCACAAACCTCAATACACCCGGGTATACCCGAATTCGTGGGACTAGCCGAGCTCGAATAAAGTGTGTCGCCAGTGTGTATATATATATATATATATATATATATATATATATATATATATATATATATATATATATATATATATATGCAAATATAACTGTATGCTCATCTGCATGTCTTAGGCAGGTCTGCAACCCCGCCTTTCCCCATTATCACCTAGCATACAGCACTTCCACTGCAGCAAGGGATTCTGGGAAATGACATGCAAATGAGCACACAGTGTCACTTTTTGCCTCAATAACCATTTTTAACATGGTTCCCTATAGGCTTAAGCTTGCTGCATGGTCACAGC